>NW_010512476.1:44454-109244 GCF_000687285.1 Phaethon lepturus | reverse complement strand
TCCTGCTGAGAAAGCCTTGCAAAAGTAGAATTATATCTTCCAATCATTCTGACTTTCTGGAAAGACTGTGATGTGAAAAGTTACTCTTCAAATGTTTCTGCATCACAATATGACTATCTGCACAAAAGACTTGTTCTGGGAAGTTTTATACAGAGCTCAGTTAAAGATTAATTATTCATGTTGCCAAGAAGCTTTTGAGTAAACTCCCAAACAGAAAAACTTTTATCTGATGATGTAATCAATGTGCTCAATGTGTTGTTCTGTCATTATTATTTATTTATTTAGTAATCAAACAGGGATCAATTCCCATTGCTTCTACTAGCCCCAGTGGTGATTAAGCCATTCAAGACCTGTCTGACAGACACTTGCTAAGCCTGCTTGAACAGGGGCTGCTTGTCTTTTGATCCTTGGACTTTCTTGTCCCTCAAATTTCTTCTTTACAATTGTGTTTCACAACGTCCCACAAAGCAATTTCCTTATTGCAAGAGACTCATTTACAACTCCAGCATTTCTGTTTCCCTGTGCCTCTTATATAGATATGCTTATTCTGAGCTACTGCCAATGCTGATTGCCTGTCCTCAGACCATACAGGCCTGGTTTTGCCATAACTGTTCCACAATTAAGGGTAATTAGACTGTTCTTGGGGCCAACTATATCATAAGGTTATTATGGATGGGGACTCAAGTCCTCAGAAACTGCTAGAAATTCTTTTGTGTGAGAAACAAGAAATACCAATTCCTTAGTGAAATTGCACAGATCAGTGTGGGGGGAAGAGTTAAAAGTCACCTTGCCTGTCTGTCACTAAATGCTCTTCTTTTCTTGAGCTTTACAGATGCAGCAAAGAAACAAAAGCTGTCCAAGATCTGTCTTAACAAGGACATTTCACCAGTTGTTCAGTGCATGGAGCATGCCCTAACAAGCCTCCATCCACGTGCCCATTATGTTGTTGGGCAGGATGCTAAGTTGTTCTGGAGTCCCCTCTCCAAAATGCCAGCAGTTATACAGGACTTTCTACTGCTGCGGAACAGAGTAGAGCTTGCAGTTTCCCATGCAAAGTAACTATTTGCCAATATATCCCCCATCATTGACAAGGCTGATTCTGTAAGATCCGTCTCTTATATCAGCATGATACAAACTACAGATTAAATACACACGCGTTCCCTATAAATGTAAGAAATATATCTATTTCTCCAATTTCTGCTACTATTAAAAAAAATTGCATTACTTAATTTTTAACATATAAACCATAAAGAACAAAGGAACTATTAAACTTTCAGAATTGAATGTGATTTTTCACGTCCTTCACCTTTAAGGTGCTCAGTTTGAGAACCCTTCAAGGCTTCAGTTTTCACAAAGGTCCATAATATGAAAATATCCCAGGAAAATAGGGAATGTGGCTTAAAGCCTTAAAGGACTAAAAAAGTCCTAAAGGACTTAAAGTCCCTACAGCAGGAAGAGTTTGGTCATCTTGGGCAGAGGAGGGAATGGAAACAGGGCCTTCCTCTGGGAGAAGTGAACTCTTGCAATATAAACTAAGAAGGCGGGCAGAAAATCCTCTTCCTGATATTGCTTTCTTTAGCAGTCAACCCTATTCAGTTTTGAGGCCAAGGAAAATGTGGTTGCCTTTCCTTGGTACAGTCTTAATTGGTACAAAATAAAGTACACAGGTCATTGAGCTGGTTGGGATCCACACCCCTTCCTACCCACAGGACTTTGCAAGGCTTAGGTGAAGCATTTTCCTGGTCAGCATGCTAAATCTTGAGGATGTCCAAACTCCAGCTCTACCTCTCTGTTGTAAAGGATCCATAGCTACAAACATACACTGTGGATCCAATTACAGGGGTCCAATACCTGCAATTGAGGTAGTGAAGAGCTAAGTTGTGGGTTTTTTAAATGGAAAAAAAAAAAATTCTGAGGTTGCAAGACTTCAAGTCTAGGAGCTATTTCTTGGCATAAAAATAACAGTCCTGTGTTTTGTGAGATGCTGAGTAATCCCTGTGGAGAGGTGCTGCCCTTGTTCAATTCCTGACACAAGTGCCTGTTAAGACCCAGCTCCACTGGAATTAATCACGGCAAAGTGCTTGAGAACTGCAGTAACCCCATGTCGAGTCTGTAACTGCACGTTGCTCAGGAAGCCATTTCCCACTGCCATGGAAACTACTCAGCGATGAAACAAATGCTTTCCTCATGCTGGTGAATTTGCTGTGACATGATCGGGCTAAAGAGCAAGTTAGCAGTCCAAATACTGCTGGTTTTCAATTTGGTTTCTACAGCGCTTGCAAAACATCAATTCTACTTTTCTAAGTGCAGCTTATGGTTAGGCTTTAGTGGGGTCATTTGATTTATATCTCAGTTATCTGAAAAAGTTATTCCTTCTGGAGCAGGTTTGAGGTGAATACCTCTCAACTGGCTATTCTTATTGATGGCCTTGCTGTAGTAGATTTTATTTTAAAACCAAGCTTCTGTCAATACAAGTGACAGAAACCAAAGTTTTCTTTATTTAACATTTAATCCAAAGGATGCTGTGAGGCTGTCTGGTGAGCTAGTAGCTTCCCTGTCCCAATCTGCATGAGCTGTTAGCTTTCCAGGAACGAAATCGGTCCATCTCAGTCAGTGAAATTCTTGGCTCCTGCAGAGCAGGCAGCATTGGGCTGTAGGGATGTGAATCTTGTCCTCTGAACTTAGCAGACAGCCCTAGTGTCATTTCACACAGAGCCCTTCTAGAAGCTAAAGCTTGAGGGTTTTTTTCCCCACCAAGATTACTTCGCCAGAAGTGATTAGGGAAACAAAGATAGTATGAAATGACACCTCCTACTCTGATCTGTATCTTTAGAAATTACACCTTGGCTGGTTTAATTCAGTCCCTGTCAGACCACAAGTATACTGTCAGCTACTGTGAGACCTTAGCACTGCAAAGGTTAACATTTCAAAGAAAATACAAACAGAATTTGGGACAGGGCACTCTAGCTGTAAATATTTAAATTAGAAATGCAGGAAAAATATCAGCTGCTCAAAGTATTACTTCTCACTGTATGGAAGGCCCAATTCTGCTGGTATTTTCTCTCCTGGAACCAGATGCCTCACATATTCAAATGCCCGCAACAAAAGCCAGTGACTTCTGGAAATGAGCAAATCACAGTGTACTCTGCTATGGCTATCAAAACCTGTCTTCCTCACAAGGCTGTATGGGGCGGGTGAATATTTAGACATATATTTTTAGGGATGTATGTCTAAATATTCAAGAAGGGACTTGTTCAGGAGAAAACCCATGACTCCCACAAGGTCAGCACATCCTGGGGGACTGCAGCTGGCTTTGGTTAGCTTGTTAGAGCCAGCACACAAAGCTGCGCTTCAAAACCTCAGGAATAATGTTAGCTTCTTGCCTTTCACTGGAGAACCAAATTTCCTTCCCCAAGGTTATGCTTCAAGGAAGATTATTTTTCCACATCCTTTCTAGGAGTCTGGGATTTCATTATGAAATACACCTCAGGAGTCAATGGGAAATCAGAGTCAAGTGCTGCGTTCTGCAGAGGAAACACTGTCTCATGCCAAGCTCTCTAATGGAAAGCTTCACATTTTGCTTATGTGGTTTCTCTTCTGTTAAGCTCCCTCACATGCTGTGCTCTGAGCACATCGGGGGATCCTCTGTGAGAAAGGGAACTTAATGGAAAAATTCCTCATTTTGATGCTTTCCGAGGTGCTAAGCAGGATCTATTCAGCTTTCTGAAATTATTTTCTACAGCTCAAGTGGAAAAAAAAAATCATCAGTAGAGAAACTCCTTTTATGTTTTTCTCTCCTACCTTTGTGTGGCAAAGGATTGCTACCTACAATAGCTTGCTGACCTGACACTGCTGGAGAAATATTCCCCTGCAATAGGCTTTGCCTGCCGGTGGAGTACTGTTTTGTGGTCATTTCAACCATGCTGTAAAGCCTGTCATTGGAATCAGGCCAGACAGGACTAGGCAGACCCAGCAGGCACATCTGCCAGGCTTGTGCTGGAGAGGAAATCTCTGCCAGCCACCTGTTGATTCCCAAGTCTCCAGCAAGCTGCACACATCCCCTGACTGCCCTGAGAGTGCTGAAAGTGCACTAATAACCAACACCACAGCTCAGGCTGGTGTGGCAGTGACAAAAGCAGCAAGAATTTCCCAGCCTGAGCCAAAATGAGCAGGGATAGAAACTGGAGGGGAAACAGCTGCCCACCAAGCAGAGGATGAACTAACAACTCTGCAGCTCCTGGCAGGGAGCAGCCTGGAGGGGTCACCAGCCAGCCTGGGACAGGCTGCCATTGCCATGGTCCACTCAACTGAATGGGGACAGATCACTTCCAGCTCCATCCTACCACGCTGTTTGATTTCCCCAGTTTTAATTTCCTTCCCATTCAGTTATTTTCAAATCAATTTTCATAAAAAGCTTATTCAATCATTCTGGTGTTGAGAAAGGTCTTTGCCCAAGTCTCCTCACTTCCTGCAGCATCCTGTACTGCATGGCGCTGTGAATGGGGAGGCGTGAAGAGTGGGGAAAGGGACTTCTGCTTACATGTTTACGCAATAGCACTTAGAGCTGAATCAGAAGCACCCAGCAGACTCTGGGCCAAGTAGCAAACAAGCAGCCTAGCAGTCATATGTTAGGAGTCTTTTCCCATGCATACTGTAGAGCTTCTGTTTGCACAGTTTGTAGAATTTGAGTTGTATTTGAAAAACATTGCTTAGTTACTCAGGCAATTGATTTCTTTCTAGTACCAAAAAGCTGCCCCTAGACTAGAAAAAATAATCCCTGAAAGTTTTCACACAGAAGGATGTTTCTTAAAAGATTACGTCATGTCAATAACAACTCGCTCACATGCAGAAGAAAAGGGGGAGACTTGAACCAAGACCTGGTAAATCAATGGAAAGACTCCTACTGGTTTCAAGAAGAAACACAGATCAGTCCTTCTGAGCCGAGTAGATTAGATCTCCCTAATGAGTCTTGACAGTCCCCAAGGCTCTGTAGATTACTATATATAGGCAGCAATGCTTATACAATATAGGATAGGCAGGCATGGAGCATATGCAGAAGAATAATACCAACTAAGTCCCTAAGGTAGAAGCATCACAGGACAAGTCATTATCAACAGCAGAGAGAGGGGCTGTGCTTGTCAGCCAGTGTACAGCAATCAGAAAGGACCACCAGACATGGAATTTACTGTGAGAATTTTCTGGAAATTATCACCATGCGGGTCTTGGTGTACAAGCTTATGAGTTTGACTTGGGCAGTTTCTATGTTCTGACACTGGAAATAACTGGTGACGGCAACTCGTGAGCACCTGGAGGTATAGACTGAGCTTGCAGATGTCTCCCCAGAATGTAAGTACTGGCACAAAACCAGAACTCATGTCTATTGTTATAGTGAGCAGTACCCATTACATGTATTTGCAGAATAGCTAAGAGAACAGATTAAGCACTTGTTTTTGAGTGCACAGACAAGAGAACATGCAGTCCCTTCCTTTCTAGAGTGATTTTAACAACTGTTGCTTATCTAAGCACCTACAGGGTCTGAATAAAATGCTAACTCAGAAATGTTCTTCCCAAATTCTGGAATCTTTCTCTACTCCTTTATTTTGAATTACTGGGTCAGTTGCCTAAGAGTTTACATGGTTATATTTTCCTGGGTCTTTTCCTGATGCTGTGGTAAAAATCCGAAGTGCACACCATACAAGGAAAGATATAATCATGCCGAGAAATCAGCCTCCATTGTACCAGACTACATTTGTCTCCCTGCAAGATGCTGAGTAGGAAAGTTTGGAGATGCATTTCTTTTAAGGTGATGTATCAATGAAGATCTTAAGTTATCTGTTGACCCCCAAATAACCTGAATTATCACACTGACACTTTTACACAGCATATGAAAAAGCACTCCTTTTCCATGAAACAAAAGTGCAAAGACCTGCATGTGCAGGAATAGCTCACGTAAGAGTGGGAGATGTGATGTGTTTGTGCCAGCATTATTTGCTCCATTTGTTAACTGAAGGCCAGGGGTTTTGTAGCTCTGGCAGGATGACTGATTATTAAAGTTTGTACTTCCTAGACCCTGGAGAGCTGTTGGGTGATCTGTCAGAGTGTTGTCCAATACATCTAAACCTTCCACATAAGTGCTTTTTCTGAAGCAGCCCAGTCCCTAAATTCCCCCTTGGCAGCTCTTCCTCAGCATGCCTGGCAGGTCACTCTAACCCTTTGCAGAGTACTGACTTATGGAGGTTTGCACTGCCAGCACAGTGGCAGATGACGGAATCCAAAGCACACACGGACACCAAAACTCACCCCAACCCCAAAACTCACCCCAACCTGAGGTTCTTTCACATGACTAACAGAGCAAACTTGCTGTGGGAGTAAAACAGTAACACCCCCCCTCAACATGGTCTATGTGCTTCAGTTTTTAGTGCAAAGAAGCAGAGGGATGCTGTGTTTTGCAGTCATCCAAGGATCTTAAAAGGGCTCTTGGTGTAGTCATGCTGCTTTTCTCTAAAATCAATTGCTTTTATAATGGCACTTGTCTAGGCATAAGAAGCCAAGCTCTAACCCAGGAGTTCTCAATTTGCCAGGCAAATATCAAAGTTTTAATGGAAAGTAGAATTTGCCTTTAGCTATTTACTGGCTACATTAGATCAGAATTCAATATTTATGAAGATATATTGATACTCTTGAAATATCATGCTGACATTTTCTCTGGAAACACACTCTTTGCCACTCCAGGCAGCTATTTCAAAATCAATACGACCTTGGAAGACAAGTGGCTTTTTTAGTTCTCCACAATTATCAAACAAGAAATATTTTGCATAACATCACACATTCACAGAACTAGACAATTTTCTTGGAAAAAAACTTTAACTGAGACTATTTCCTTTGATTCTGACCCCAGACTCCTTCCAGCAGCAATGACATCATCTAGTAGAATAAATACTGGCAGAAGGCTCCAGCAGACCAAAACCCACTATGGTGCTCAGCACCAAATGTCTATGTGTTACCGGAGAAGGAACACTGTTACTCAGGGAGAACCAGGCAGTTAGGGATTACAGGTTTAGGATCACTGGTCCAGGGCCTATAGGGGAGAGAGGAACAGTGGAGGCTCCACACAGCACTGCCCTTTTAGCTGTCACCCCTACAGCCCCTTGTCTTATAGCTCTTCTGTGCCAATTATTGCTACCTAAACACAGAGACTAACGCTACCCAGAGCAGTGCCAGGTGCTTCTCTTACAGGAGCCAAGTAGGCATCCTGGCCAGACACTCCAGGACTTACCCACAGAGCCTAGTTTCAAATTTAACCTGCTTTCCAGTAGTGCAAGCTCACTGCCCACTGCTTCCTCCCTACAGCACAGCCAGGGAAAGAAGGTAAGATTTACAGCTCCTGTTTCCAATTAGGTTAATCTTTTCCCCAAATCCCTAATTATTTCATTTAATGTCGTATTGGGAAAAAGGTGAATTGAGTCCTAAAATGATATACCACAGCACTTGCTTGCTGAGATTTATCGGCTTGGGGTTACAAGAGCCTGGTGTTAGCAACTCCTCTCTCTCTGTGTCTAGCTCAGCTCCAAATTCTAAATCAGCAGTCAAAGGAAATGTCCTTGCCTGGCATGTCATTGCAAATGGACTAGGGGTATCTATGATCAGCTGCTGCATCATCCTGTTTTCAGACTTTATTTTACAGCACAGAAGCTTGAATTAGCCTGAGCTCTTTCACACAGTTTTAATGGCACTTTGTCAGAGCACACTCTCTAAGTCCTCTCAGAAAACAAATGTCACCAACTCAGTGAAACATTACAAAGATGATTCCAAAGTGCACACATTCAGGAACACTGCAATCCTTGTCAGACTTAACAGGGACATTCACAGCAAAAAAGCCAAGTATCTAAGTGAAGTACCTGAACTAGGGGGCCAATTACATAAGCCTCAAAACAGCAGTGAGATGCATTGCTAAAATAACCAGTGTAGCCCAGGGACCAATCTAACAGCCCAAAAATTCAGTGCGATCCTCCCTGTAGATTGCAGTGGAAGGAGAAGAAAACTATTACCTGTATGTATTTGCTTAGTGTTTTAAAACCAGGAAACATTAACCAGTAGCTCAGAAGTCCATAATGATGCCTACTGAGGCACCCAGCTATGTAAAATAAGATCATTAAGTGGCAAGGAATGTTGTCACTTGTTATCACTTAGCTATATAACTGATTTAATAATTTAAAGAGAGACCAGGCCAACCAGAGCAGCAACAAGTGTTCCTTGGCTGCCGCCCAAGATAAGAACCAGAAGACCAACCACCTCAGGTGTATGTGTACCAATGCATGGAGCCTGGAGAACAAACATGAAGAACTGGAGCTCCATGCCCAGTCAGAAAGTTATGATATCACATATCATAACTGAAACACGGTGAGACAACTCACATGACTAGAGGATCGCAACGGATGGCTACAGGCTGTTTCATAAAGACAGGCAGGGAAGAAGAGGAGGAGGAGTTGCGCTCTATGTTAAGGAGAACCTTGAATGTATAGAAGTCAACTACGGTGATTGTGGAAGACCTATCAAATGCCTCTGGGTCAGAGGGGTTGTCTTGAAGGGGCAATCTTATAAATAAATCCAAATCACCCCATGAACTCAGTAGGAACAAGAACACCAGATGGGGTCTAGTAACCAGGCCTAATACATTGGGCTTCCTTTAATACTCACATCTTAAGGAAGCAAGGATGTTACACAAAAATCAGCCAAATGAATGCTTAACTTCGGACAGCTATGAGTTAGAGAAGAAAGACCCCTTCCTTTTTGAGTACTTTTGGGATCTAAAAATAATCACAAACTCCCTTTTTTTTTTTTAAAGTATCACTTCATTCTTTGAATACAATCACATTTTAAAGGACAGATGTTTGCACTCTATACATATGTAGGTAACTAGAACCTAGGTGACTGCTTAGCATCTGTAAAAAAGTTTCTCTTTAACAGGATGTCTAGAAAATGCTTATCAGCCTTTCCATAAATATTGGGTTTAATGAATTATTTTAGTTTAATTCTTGCACAAACCAAAAATACAAATAGAAAACCAGTAAAAAAATCATTAAGATTTTGGATGGCAAGAATTGTATTTTATATTTATCAAAAATTTTTTTAATAAGCAAGCAGCATCCTCCCCACCAGAGTTAAGAAACTTTGTGTTTTCAGTGCCTTTTTTTTTTTTTTTTTAAGGGCAACATCTCCATGCATTTCCCCATTTCTTCATACAAACACACTTCCTATATAATACATTCTACTGTGCTGCGTATCAGTGATAAACAGGCAATGAGGAAGGAGACAGAAGAATCAGGCACTGCCCCAAAGTCTGCCTTGTCTAAGGGGCAGAGAGACAATCACTGACCATCACGCAACATGAGCCACACAACAAATTAATCATCAGACCCACCACTACAGCTTAAGATTTTCTGGTTGTTCTTGGGGTCACTCTTCTGTGCTACAGATTCGAAGAGCAGCCTGGGTGGCATCATACAGGCAGTCAAAGAGAATCGTCCTTCTTCCCAGAGGAATTCCTCTCCTCAGTGTTAGCACAAATAATCACCACTGTCCACAAAAAAACACAGACACTATTGTGAGAACTGACCCAGTCATTCTTTTCAGTCTGAAACATCCTAAAAAGACAGGGCTGATTAAAAAGATTGGTCAGCAAAGCTTGAAAACAGTGGAAATCTATTCAAAAAGAGAATAGGGAAGGTTTTGCCAAGGCACGTATTATTCATAGATCCTGACCACATTGTGACAAAGCTTCCACCCCAAAGCTTCTCCTCTAACTTATAGTGAGCTGGAAGGGCTGCAACCAGAAACAAAGCCCCTTACAAGAATTGTGTCTGAGGAAGCTGGGGGGGGTTGGCTGATCATACTTGCTTCATTGTATTTCTAGATCATTAACTTATTTGCTTGTAGCTCTCACTTTCAGACTTGCTGCACATAGCAATTTTGGCTTCCATACTTTCTCTTATCATTTACTGGCTCATCAGAGACAGTCACAGAGTGAGAAAACTGAGTGGAAAGCATGTCTTCATAACA
The DNA here is from genome assembly GCF_000687285.1 of Phaethon lepturus. Lineage (NCBI taxonomy): Eukaryota > Metazoa > Chordata > Aves > Phaethontiformes > Phaethontidae > Phaethon > Phaethon lepturus. The sequence continues at coordinate 99,185 of NW_010512476.1, read as the reverse complement.
GGCTGTGACACTGAACTTGGAAACTCACTGGCTAAATGGCTTGACAAAAGGGGGTTTTGTGTCATTGCTGCATGTGCCACAGAAAAAGGAGGCCAAGAGCTACAGTCCTGCTCCTCACTCTCACTGAAGACAGTGACCCTGAACTTAGCTGACTCCAACAGCATTTCCAGGGCTGTGGTGTTTGTGACCAAAGAGACAGCTGGCAAGGGTTAAGTGGCAAGGTAATTTCCCAGAAAAATTATTCAATATAACCAAATCTGGTCTAGCTAAAAGTTCTGGTGCCTCTCCACTCTCCACAGAAGCATTTTGCATCTTACTGATGAAATGCATTGACTCTTCAGTTCTCTCATTTCTCAGTTCAGAGAGATTCTCTCCAGCAATACTTTTGGGCTTCCCCTCGCTTTCACCAACAGGGTACCTAAAAATCTAGTTCCTCAGTCTGTTAAAACCAGATAATTCCCTGGTGCATTTTCCAGACTCTCTTTGGTGCAGTTGAAGAATCTCAGTGGGGGAAAGGTGCTAACTGGTACCAAAAATAACTTTCCTGACAATAAAACCAGCCCACCTAATTTAATATGTGAAGAATGGTGGATGTATGAAGAAAGAAGTTCTGGTGCAGGGCTTCTTCAGCCGTCATCTAGTAAGGAGAAGAGTGTTTTTTCATGGCTAAGTCCAGCTTTTGCAATGCACACAACAATTGCACTGACTGTAACAGTTAAACATTTGCCCTTTCAGCTAGTTTTCTTAGAGTTGTTACATAGGTAGCTCCCACTAAAGTTATCACTACTGCTACCTCTAAGCACTTGTCTGAATAGAGTAAGAGTTTGTCCTTGGATATCAATGAGTGAGTTAAAAAACAAGATTTAAGTGTTGGTTTTGGCAAAGGGTGATCTGCGTAGTAAATATATTCAACTGTGGCAATACATGGGTTTTTTCAGCACCAATAGTTCAGACTAGATCTTGTTAAGGGCTGCCAGAAGGGATCACAGCACTGCAACTACCAGCTGTAACACACAGTTATACCAAGTATTCAATAGGCTTGTTAATTAATTAACTAGCTAAAACATGTATCTTCCACCAGTAGGACTTTCTCCTCAAAGCTTGTAAAACACTGTTGGCCTCATGATGACAGTTCCAGACCATTCTAGAATGTAGTGATTGAGGGCAAAGACAACATAAATATTAGCACTCACCTCCTCCAGCAGGCCCCTGCTTCCAGCTTGTGGAAAGCCGCACGTTCTTGGTCGGGGTAGCCACTGCTAACGCTGTCACCTCAGTCTGAGAAACTCTTTATGGAGGCTGAGTGCTGGACTTTCAGCCTCTCCCTTCAGGCACAGGCTGTCCTCAGCAAACTCTTGGAAGCGTCACTATTTATCTAAATTCCTCAAGTAATTTATAAGGTAGTAAAGCAGTATTATCAATACACAGGGTTAAGCTAATATTTTTAGAAGCATTGACTAATGCCACACGTCTAGTTCAGACCTTTAGACCCCAATCCAGAAATATCAGTCTCTCCACTTTTATGTAGGCTATTTGATTTTCACAAGAATGCAAGTGCATATTAGGAGCACTTGAGCATACGCATACTTGACATATCAAACATTCACATAATTGAGCAGATATGTATAATAAAGCCCAGTATGGTGGCCTATATCTCTAACAAAAATAGTTTTCCTTTAATACTTTACCCATGCTCTTCTAGAGTCATGGCCTAAGGCCTTCAGCAAATTTTGCTGGAGGTATGGAGTAGATCTTACAAGCAAATCCCAGACAATTGTATTCATCTCACTGAAGTTTTTGCAGACTGTGTGCTTGGTTCCCAATGATATATAGGAAACTCTAGGATAAAATGTTGCCACATACAGAAATAAATGGTTTTGTAATCTTCTTAGGGCTTTTTGGCTTGGTGACCAATGCTGAAGGAACAGCACCTGTAGCACCCACTGACTGGCTGAGGATTGAAGACTTCCACTCAGTGCTGGATGTTAGTCTTCTGGGATTGATTGAAATCACGCTCAAGCTTCTGCCACTCCTGAAAAAAGCTGAGGGAAGAGTAGTCAATCTAATTAATGCCAAAGGCCTTATGACTTTTGTAGGGGGTGCCTACAGCCTGTCCAAATGGGGCATGGAAGCTTTCTCTGACACTTTACGGTGAGTAGCTAGAAATTCAGGCATGAATCCAAGAACAGATTCCAGATATCCTGAGGAAGGTGACTGTATGGCTGTTCCTCTCGTTTTCTCTCTGGACATCTTGCCTAAAGGCAGAAAAGAAAATAAGATGTTGGTCACCTGACTGGGATTTCAATCTCCAGTACTATGAACAGACGCACCAGAAAACTGCACTGGGAAAAATTTTCATATCCTGGACAAATGGCTAGCATGCAGCTTTTGAGCATGTGAATCCATTGCGTACATGAAAATAAATCAACAGTGTAGTCAGACAACCCAGAGTTTCCTGGGCAAGTTGTACCTCGTTGTACTTGCCCATTTACAACCCACTTGATTTTGCTCTAATGCTCCACGACAATCCAAGCTGGGTGATTCCAGGCAGCAACCATGTTACCAAAGGTACTCATAACTTCGGAAAATTAAGCTTAGCACCCTTACTGAAGCCAGTTGTGTTGTACTGTCTTGAGAAGGCTAGGGCCTAGCCCAGCGAGTCAAGTCTTCACAAGGACTAGGAAAGTTCGTTGCAAACCATTATGAATGCTTATATAAAGAAAGTATATGCCCCAAGGAATATACTATAAACCAGAGGCTAATGTACAAGTGGTCCCTTTGTCCCTTCCTTTGCACGCTTTGGAATGTAACTAACTGCCCAAGTCTCTTGAGCTGCCCAGCAAGATAAAGAGGCCATTTGCATCCCAAAGGAATTGCATTGCAACTCAAAATTACATAGAGGGAACCACACTACCAGAAAATAACCTTTATCGCACTAACATTTAATCACTTGACCATATGAAGGAGAATAAAGTTCTAATTCAATTGAAAATTTTTGCTAACTTTTACTTTTTCCCAGGCACTTTAATAATCTGTTCCTGCTGGAAGCTGAAACAATGAAACAGTATTTGAAATAGTCAAAAGTTTTAGTTTGATAATACATGGCTAAGATGCAGCTGCCTGCTGCTTTGTTGCATCGGTCCAACATAAACCACACAAAAAGCTGTGAATCTACCTAATACTGGTTGTTTTGGTTTTTGGTTCCCCCCCACCCTCCTCGAGTTAGTTGTCTGCTGTGCTTTTACAGGACAGGTACACTGCTACGAGGCTAATTCAAACATCTAAAAATTATTCTGACATTTGACGATAAGAATCAAAGTCTCAAATATTCACTTATATGACAGACTTTCAACTTACTAGTGTTTAATGGTTATATCATTACTGGGTGGTCAGGGATGGTTATTGCTGTTTTTATCTTCTAGGATAGAGATGCAGCATTTTGGAGTGAAAGTAAGCATTGTTGAGCATGGTTTCTTTATGACGGGAGTAGTTGATTCAGATGTCATTGAGAAATACCTCTTAAGACTTTGGAACAGACTGACTCCTGAGATCAGGGACTCCTATGGAGAAAAATACTTTGTTGAATGTAAGTAGAAAAAGGACTGTATGAAAGCTCGGGGGGGATATTATCAACATATATAAATATCTGAAGCAAGGCTGTGAAGACAACAGAGCCAGGCTCTTTTCAGTGGCCCCCAGGGGCAGGAACAGAGACAATGGGCACACACTGAAACACTGGATGTTTCTGCTGAACATCAGGAAACACATTTTCACCTTGAGGATGACCAAGCACTGGCACAGGTTGCCTAGGGAGGTTGTGGAGTTGCCATCCTTGGAGATATTCAAAAGCTGTCTGGACATGGTCCTGGGCAACCTGGTCTAGGTGACCCAGCTTAAGCAGCAGGAGTTGGACCAGAAGTCCCTTCCAACCTCAACCGATCTGTGATTCTGTGAATGTTTGCTGGACTTTGTTAACGTTCATTACGAACCCATTGCTGATTGTTCTGGACTAGATGTACATTAGATGAGGCCTGTGCTATTAGTTCCCATATGAGGTTGGTGACATATGATGTCATGCTACCATCCTTAGTCCCTCCATACTTAGAGGTAGAATGCCCAGGGCAAATGAATTGCTATGACCATATGCTAAATTATGGCTAATAGCTGAAAATTTGTGCTGTGTCACACTGCACTTACTGTAGGGAACACCTGGCTCACAACATGGGCCAGGGAGGTTTCTCTTTACCAACTCTTGGGTGTCCTGCAGCCTTTCTGGTCTCTGCTCTGCTGTAGCTATACTGCTGTCAGTACTTGAGCCAGTAGTTTAAAACAAGCCTGAAGCCCTAGACAAACCTCTGAATATAAAGAATCCTCTTGCAGAGAATGTTGCATATAAACGCTTTCAGGTTTATTTTCTTCTTTGCAGATCTAAAGGCTCAAAGATCATCAGTGAAAAGACTGTGTGGCACTGATATATCCAAGGTCATAAAATGCATGGAACATGCCCTGATAGCAAAGTACCCCAGGACACGATACGGAGCTGGATGGGATGCAAAGTTCTTTTGGCTGTTTCTCTCCTATGCCCCAAGCTGTTTATCTGACATGCTGCTGTATATGATGTTTCCAGCTCCAGCAGCTAGTGGGAGATCAGTTCCTGGAGTTCTAATTAACATTTAGTATTAAAACAGTATAGGCTCTGCAGAAATAAATATTAATTCTATCAAAACCAGACGTCTGCTTCCTTACCAGTTGCTAGACTGCTTAAATTCCTTTCAGAATACACTTTCTCCACCCCCCACCCCTCACCCCTCCTTACCTGGAATTTCTGAGATTGCAGATAAGCTTGTAAATCCAGCATGTTTTTGAAGGTCATTTTTTATGCTCAGAAATGATACCTCTATAGGATCTGCATTCATAAAATATTCAGCTACAAAGCTGGTTAATACTATTTACCCAATAAATAAAAATTTAAATAAGAAAAATAAAATCACTAAAAGAATCAGTTTTTAAAGTAGACTTCATCAACACATAGGCTGCTAGTGGACTTGAACAAAAACAGTGGCCTTTCAGAACATATATCTTATACATGTACCTTACAGAATGTATTTAGTCAGATTTAATCATCTATTTCATGCGGGGGTTTGCTCATGGTCATATTCAGGAGCTGCTAAACTTCACAAGCTTATGAACACAAGATATGAAATCAAGTAACACCAAAGCCCAGCTATTGCAACATACTCCAGAAATTACAATTGCAGTATTTGACCACATCTAATCACCTGACTATTCTGCTGTGTAGAGATAAAACACAAGCTATTTTACAGATATGCAATTACAGGAAAAATCAAAACTACATTGTACTCTGTTACTATGCAAACAGAGTATCCAAACTTAATATTTTAACTTTCTTCCTAATATTAGTATAGTTTATGACGAAAATATTAAAAACACTATGCATTCACATTTCCTTTGTCCTCAGTGTGCTTTGCAAGTTACGGGGATGATTATTTCACTCATAGATAAAACAGGTCATTAGCATATGCTACGGCAAATTATTTCAACTGTACAAAGAGTGAATTCGGAATAGCAAAATGTTAGCTGAGGTTACTGTGCTTCTTATACACTATTTCTATCTGTTAAGCTGCTGGCCAGAGGCTCACAAACTGGTGTTCCTAGAGATATTAAAATTGAAAGGCTAAAGGTTTTATTTGCTAAAGAGCTGTGCTGGTGATTAATCATTAATGTGCAATTCAATTAAGCTTACAAAAATACCATGTGCAGGTCAGAACTCCAAATGTAAGAAAAGGAGTTTCATCACTCTGTGTGTGTGAGAGCGGGCCTGCGTGTGTTTGTACATGCACAAGAAAGGGACAGAATGTAAAAAGTGTTCAGTAACCTGTAAGTATTTCATTGAGGTTCTGTTCTCTGGCAAATGGCTTCAAGAATAAATTTATTTTACTTCATTTCATGACAAATACCTGCAGAGAGATAGTTCTCTCTATCTGGTCTGACAGCTGTAAAGAGAATGTGCGTGAAAGAACTTAATGGTATAATTTATCATCAGTGCTATAGTGGCAGATTACAGAGAGGTGCCGAAATCTCTAAAAATTAGCCACCTTTGAAACAGAATGAGTCCAGAATTCAAGAATAAAAGCAGGGACTGTCCTCATAAGGGAAAAAAATACAAGTGAAAAAGTGAGGTTAGGAATAGAATCTACAGCCTTCGTTGAACAAAGTACCAAAAAATTAAATTTTACCTAATCAAAAGGGTACACTGTGGTACGCTACTGAGACGAAGAGGCCCAGCTGAAGCTTAGGAATCCTTCACTGTCAGGTATGTTAAATAATCAAATCTACATACTACCTATCTATACAGTATCTCAGGGATAGTTTTCTTCCACATCTGAAAAGTTAAAATTCTTATAGAGGGAAAAAAAAAGTATCTCTGATACATGGCTGACATATTAGCAGTTTTCTCCAAAACTGGTTCTAAATCTTTCTGTTGACAAAGACTATTCACAAAGCTGATGCCACTTTTTCTTGTGGTATGCAATTGGAGGCGAGTCTTATGGAAATGTTAATCCTGCCTTCTCTCTCTAAAAAATATTGTGAACTTTTTCCTTACGAACAACCACCTGCCTTTCAAAGAAATCCTTTCTCATAGCCTTACAGATGTGTATGCTGCATCCCACATTCTAAAGAATTTTCTACATTAAAGAACTCAGATATGAAAGTTAACTGAACTAAAGTTTTAATCGCTTATGTCCGTACTACCTTGATAATCAGTCTCTTGCAAACAATAAGAGTTTCCTGTTTCAAGGGCCACTTTGTTTAATGTGTGTAATGGGGCAGTTTTCACACTTAGAGTGATACCATGTCAGTGATGTTATATCAAGAACTTTAGACAGTTGTGTGAAGCAGTAAGCACTATTCTTATTTGACTTTATCTAAAGCATTGTTGTTTTCATCTCAGAGTGCACTGAAGTCTCCACAACTGAAAAAAGTACATAGACCCTTGACACATAATATGGAATAAGGATGTGATAAAATAATACATTTATTAGATTTATTCAGCAGCATCATTTTCCAGTTGTCTTTTCTAATCAAAGTACGTTACAAAGTAATTATAAGCATTCTAATTAGAAATAGTATATATTTTGAGAACTCAGATATAAAACAATCAAATAGCAGAAGTCTCAAGGATTATAACTTTAGGAATTTTTAAATTATATGAGCAGCTAGCCAGGAATGCTGAATAAGATGTTCCTGCAGTGGTACTCAGAGTTTCCTCAAATGGTTTATGCTGTGGAAACTACCTTGGCTAATTAATAGAACATCTAGTAAGATGTACAGTATTATTCAGATGGAAGGTTATAGAAATAACCAGATAACTACGAAGACTGCATTAGTAGAAATTGTTTCCCTTTCTATTGATGTCCACCTCAGGAAATAAATAGTCAATAAAATTAAATTTTCACATTAAAAAACCTGAATAATTTCTTAAATGAACCATTATCTTTCGTATTTTGCTGTTTGGAAATAAGCTGTTATAGAAATCTAGCTACTTCATTTAATAGTACAAATTACTTCCAGAGACTCCAGCCAAGAACAGAGCTATTCCATTGATGAGCAAGAGAAAATCTCATTAAATTAAGTAGTCATGGCACTAAAATCTAAATATATCAGATCTTTTTAAGAACACTATTAATGGAATGGTGTTAATTAGAACCTAGAGGAAAAGTATGTGTCTTATGGATTCAGAGGAAATTATTTTATCTCAGGCAGTTAAAATATTGTAAGAACAATATTTTGCACAGGTAACTATTCAGCATAATGATGCTGCATTGAGTCTTCCATCTTTTGTTTAACACCAGATAAACAAAGACACCCATTTTTACATACAGTAGTATATAAAACAGGTGATAAAGATGCCCAGCGCACCAGTAGAAGTTTTAAAAGGTGCTGTTATAAATATATACTCTAAAGATCTTGTAAATCAGTAATGTTCCTATATTCACCTTGTTTGGTTCTTTTTTAGTTTAAGCATTTATATAATGAATTTATCCCTAAAGATGTGACCAATTCCATACAGATTTCTACTAGCAACATCACCAAACAAGATAATCTTTCAAAAATTTACAAATGTACAACATATTTATAACATTACTTTCAGACAGCTTCAGTGCAAAGATATACATATAGTACATCATGATAATTGTTCACAAAAATAGAAATTGGCATTTGTCAAAAAACAAGGCATAGTTTCAACATACATCTCCAGCCGTTGGCTAAGAGATGCATATATTTTCATAAAGCATTTGGATGTGAACCTTACTCTTCTGTTTATAAAAAATATATGTGCAAATGGATGTGTCTAATTTTCCCTAAATCAGTTACCTAGTTATACCACAGAGTCCTCTTTAACAAGATTGGCGGTGTCTTTAAATGTATCCTCTGTTGCTGTATAAGCTAATGGTTGATCTCTCTTCAGAGTAATCTTGGGAGGCAGTGAAGGAGAAGGAGTAGGGACATTTTCTGTGTCCTGTTGCTGTTCCTTTTCCATCTGGAACAATAATTGTAAAATCCAAGTTTACATTCTAATGTACAAAACATCCAAGTATTTTGCTAAAGTCAAGTGTCATGGTATAAGTTATTTCTGCAAATCACTGCCTATAACAAAATTAAATGCTAATTTCACCTCAGATGGTACAGCTGAGGAAATACACTACTACAAACTTACTCCACACACCAGGACTTCTATTTTAATGTTTAATGTCAGGAGTAGTTTGATCTGTCTATATGCACATACATGAATTTAGATAACATTGGCATTACTACTGTTTGTAAATAGTTACATTCATTAGTGTTGGGGAAATGGATCCCTGGCTTCCTGAACTCTCTCTCATAACGTTCAAGCAGTAGAAACCGAGATTTTTCACAAAAGGCAGCTAGTTTTAGTCATGTGACTTTGTTACTGAGGTTCTTAAGTCACTTAGGCCATCTGGAAATTTTAAACTGTAAAATGAAAAGGGCTGGAATTACTGGCTCAAGTCAGTAGAACTCCACAGCTTCACACCCAAGCCAGGGCAGAATTCCTCCAGCACACATACCACCTGCTGGCACACCATCTTAAAACAACTGTCTCATCCAACTGTATGGATGAAAAAAACAGGGCTGGTACAGAAACAGGGCTGCAGTATGCAGAACTATTGAATTTTTGTGCAATGCTGAAGGCAGGACTGAGAGGGCAGAAATAGACACTTCACTCCTAGTGCAGTATAATAGGCTCCCACCCGTGCTGGGTCCATGAGCTGTACCAGAATGCACCAGCAAGCCAAAAACAGTACCTGAGATCCCAGAGGAGAAGCGGGCTGCAGTGCTTGGGCTGCAAAAGCAGAGATGTGGGCCATGCAGCTGTGCTGCCTGAGCTGGATGCCTGCTAAAAACCTCATCCTGCACAAGACTTTATAACTTTCCTAAAAACCACTTCAGTTCTACCTTGACCTGAGCTGGAATTTCTGTGCTGCTTCACTTAGAAGCAGAATCTACCCATAATCTTTATCCTACGAAAGCAAGAACAAAGTCCAGCAGTACATTAGCTGAAAAATAGAATTATACAGTATTAAGCAATACCTCTGCATATATTGGGTTTTCAAAATTAGTGTTTTGTTTCAGTTTTCTCTTGAAGAAACTCCACTTTGATTCCTGAAACATAAAAATTATTAGAACTTTACGCATTTTTCTCACAACTTCTCTGGTAACTGACATCACTGTTGCTGAGTTTCACTTGCACTGACTGCTAACTCAGTGATTTCAGCTGGATGTTCTTACATTACCATATAGTAATTCTAAGCATGGGACCCAACTTTCTTTTCTGCTAGATAACCAGTTACGGTTATTTTACCTAAAGCAGTATCCACGATCTAAATAGATCCTTACTGTGTGCCCTGGGCAATTCTGTGCTTGCGCTGCATTTCTCTTATCAAACTGTTCCTGACTGGCTCTTGTAAATCTTGTAAATATGGTCCAGTTAGTTGGACTTAATGCAGATTATGTGTCAGCTCCATGGCATTATTTAAAGAGAACAAACTATATTGCAGCTTCCCTAACAATTCAATTTCCCTGATTTGGAGCACAAAACAAACAAGGCAGCCTTAGGGCATTTCTATGTCCTACCTGAGGTGCATCTGTACTCTGAGGGGGTTCCTTTGGACTAGCAGATATCACAGAGGCATACACAGGATTTTCAAAATTTTCATTTTCCTCACTACCAGCTGCTGCTACCTGTAGGAGAAGGAGGAAAATCAACATTCTGCAAAGAAGAAAAGAAGGTCATAAAGGAAAATGAAAGGTGAAGTCAAGCCTAAGTTTCTCTTACACGTGTTGGCCGAATGACTGTAACTGCGCTGGCTGTGCTGCTTCCACCATCTCTAGTTGCATACATTGGATTTTCAAATGTGATTGGCTGTTTCCCTGACTCCACTGCAAAGTTTTCATTCTATGAAGGAAAAAAAACCAAAACAACTGCAGTGCAATAAACACCTCCATATTCCTAGGAATTAATTTACAGTCCAATTCTTCTTCTCAGGGAACAATGCATGTTTACTTTCTCATAGGCTTAGACAAAATCTAGCATCTGTTAAATTCATAATGTTAGTTTATCATCCTTATTTTACTCCCTGACTTAGTAGCCTGGACCGTTGATTGTTTCAGTATTATCCCATTTCCTAGCTGGACTAAAAACCCCCACATTTCAATAATTGACTCAAAGTATTTTATGATGAGGAAAGATGACTCTCAAGTCACACCTTTAACAAGGAAGAGATATCAAATGAAGCATAATCACAAAATAAATATTTCATTTTAGAGACTTCAAAATCACATACAAATGAATACGCACTATGTGACATATAAAAGAATGTGATTCATTCATTTTGTACCAGCAGGCGGATTGCTGTATTTTTTGAGACAAAGTAATAAGTGCATCCCCTTAGTTATGACTTATGTCAGAAATAAAATGTTTCACAGCTTTTAGCATATCTCTTATTATAAAACAATGCTTTGCCCATGCATGAAGACCACTGTGTGGATAACAGCTGCTTCACACATATTGTACCAAACCCTAACCTGCAGCTACAGTGCTTGCAGCAGGGGGGCAAAGGTGCCGAGTTAAGTATTTTTTAAGAAAATATTTAGTGCTACATAAGAATAGCCATCCAGGGCTCGCCGGCTAAGCGTCAACAGGTGGAAGGGTAATGAAAGCAAAACCCACCCAGACTCACTTGTCCTGCTCTTTGTCACAGCCACATCACAGGAATAGTGAGGAATAACACGGGAATAGTACATAAAATCATTGAATAGTTTGGGTTGGAAGGAACCTCTAGGCCGTCTAGTCCAAGCCCCCTGCAATGAGCAGGGACATCTTCAACTAGATCAGGTTGCTTAGAGCCCCACTCAACTTGACCATGAATGTTTCCAGGGGTTACATCAGCTAGTTCTTTAAACCTGCCTCATTTCTACAAACCTCTGCTTCATGCCATAAGGATTCATGCTTTGTGCTACCAGAGTATAGCTCTTTACCACACAGTGAACTCTTGTTGGCCCCCTCAAACTAGCCTAGCTTGGCTAAGAAAAGCCACTCTTAAAAATACCACTCTAACATCTACTCATGCATATGTGATGTTAAAATTTTAGGAGGCACATCCCACAGTTCTTTGCTGCCATAAACCAAACCCTTTGACTTCTTTCCCAGTGAACTATAGAATTTTTTCATTTATACTCTGAATACATAGGGAGAATTAATGCCACTTAAGTAGAAATAGCCTGTACCCAGAGCTGTTATTAGCAATGTAAATACTGTATCAGCTGGACTTTAGTATGTCAATATTAGGCCAGAACGGGGGGAGTACCAAAAAGATTTTCATGCATGAAAAAGATCTGAGGTAATATTCAAGCCTAAAGCTATTTTTCCAGTATTTACTGAAATGTTCATACAGTTGTTTCATTACACAAGCTGCTTAGTTTTAACTAGTGTGTTTCTTCATCTAGAAAAAGGTCATATACATATATTATGAGCTTATCTTCACTAGCTGTTTCCTTACATATTAATTTACTGTCAGTTAAGTCTGTAATTTATCTTTAACTTTAAAAGTTTAGGAAGTCTCCAGCATAGGCTTTGCAGCAAGTGCTTATTATTCAAACATACCTGTGATCTGTTTCCTAGAAATAAAAAAAAATCTTTTGTACATTGTATTCTTGTGGTAAACAGGGAAATATTTTTTCCATGAAAGAACTATACAGTATAGGGAAACACAAGAATGTGCTATTTCTCAGATGTGCATAACAAAACATGGATGAAGTAGAGTTACAATTTATGATGTCCCCAAAACTATTACACATGATTTGTTTAAACTTGTTAAAGTAAGAAACTGTCCAAGTTTATAATTTGCTGTGCAAAGTAGCATAGCCTATGGTTAGGCATGAGTTTTACCTTTGAAGTTTCTAACATACAGTCTGGATTTGAAAACCACACATTTTAACCTGTTCTACGGAACACAAAGGCGGGCAAAAAAATTCCTTGTTACAATACTGTCATTTGCCTATTCATTCCCCATATATTCCATGAATATGCTGAGATAGGAAAGCGGTTAATTGACTCAATTTCTACCATATAAATCTTGAGAAGAGTCACATTATTTTGAAGAATAGCCTGCATTTGTCCTTGCCTTCAATTTACAAAAATCTATTTCAGGAAATTATCGATCCATGTTCACTTCTTTTTCTAGAACACATTTATCATCTCACTATCTATTTTACATAAAAGACTTCCCTCTATCAGCTAAAAATGACCTTAGAAGAATGCAATTTAAAAAAAAAAAAAATCAGAATTAAACCTTACCAGTTGCATTGCTCGGTCTATAGCAGAGTCTCCTCCAAAGCCAGAGACTCCTATGTCCATACTCACGTCTGCTCCTGATCGGAACGTTACCCCACTGCCATTTTCAGTAGATTTTACAAGACTGCTTAAACTACAAACAAACAAACAAACAAAAAATCAACAGATTGTACAGAAGGAGAACTTGTAAAATAGATTCTTCTAGTTGTTCTTCTAACCATAATTATCACTTGGAATTTTTGCTGGCTATAAGCAAGCTAGTGAGGGCACCAGAAGTAGTATTCCTGCATTAGTTCAACAGTTCTTTTAACCTAAGTTCGCTCATTCAGAATGTTCTCAAGTATCTTTATGTGTGCTCCTGTAGACATCAAATGAACTCAATGAATTACAATTCCCCCAAATCTACCTACATTTTGACTGCTCTTACTTCAGTGTTGATTTACAGACAAATGCATGGATCCACTCAGTTATTTGAATTCATTGAGACTGATTTTTTTAAAAATGCTGCTGAAATGGCATACAAGTTTGTGGATATAATTGCAACACCTATACTAAAGATGTTTATGCATGAGAATCATGAAGATACCTACAGGATACTGTTTTCGTATAAGCAAATATTCAATCTGCATATAGATTTATGGTAACCACAAGCACACATTAGATTTGCTTAAGAAATATTGGAAACGGGCTAAAAGAACACTGTCAAGCTTGAAATAATAGAGGCAGTGAAAGACAGTAGTGAGTAATGAAATACGGGACTTTCCGCACAGAACACTGAGCATGCAACTCAAAAAACATATAACTACAAATTCACTGCAGAATAAACCTTTGAGTTCATTTTCTCAAAGTTGCCTAACTTGAAGGAAGATGGGAGCATTGAGATAAGCTTTGCATTTGTGTGTTCTCATTGGAGCTGGCTTGTGCTAAAACTCTTGCTGACAGCTGGTGTTTTGTGCACACATTTTACTGGTTGGCTCCACAGGCATCATCTGATTCAATTTTTAAAAATGTAAATATTATCTATGATTCCTGTACATGGACAAGTGCTATGTTAAAGGTAACAGCTAAGTTATAGCTTGAGTTAACTCTGCAGTAAAGGTACGAGTTAATCGTTTAAAGAGGGATTGAGCAATGGCAGCACTAAGGCATATTCACGGCAGAAATGAAAACTGTGAATCAAGCCTCACAGACAAAAAACTGACATCTCCATTTCACATGGCCTCATAACTTATGAGAAATATTGTTGAACAGTAAATTTCGAGTCAGTGCATTAAAATTTCTACTTGTTCACTATCTGATGATGCAGGAAATTTCCATTCAAGAAAGCAAGAAAAAAGAGAATTTCAGTTAACAGCTTTGGAGATCTCATAAACTTTTTGTCCTGCAGGATTGATCAGCACAAAAAATTTGCACCAATTTAACTACATCAAGTCATAAAGAAATTTAATTAGTTCAGTGTAATCCAGCAGTTAAGGAAGGAAGGAAGCGGTTATAGCTACATCCACATTACTGATTGCAATGATTTAAATTACACTGCTTTAAGAGCTACTACTGTGAAATTGGTGCAAAGACTATGAAGACGCAGCTTTATGCCTTTAAAAACCCATAATTTGCTTAAAGCTAAAAAAGCTTCAAAGCATCATACTCTGACATCTTTTTTAAAAAAATTAATTTAGAATTATTATAAATGTTTTTCTTCATCTTCCATTGATTTAAAACATCAAATATTTTTTGAATTATATTTCACAAAGCTGGCTTTCACTGGGCAGTATGACTGTCAGGAGAGCAGGAACCTACAAAAAGCCCAGATTTCTCAGGCACTGGAAACAGACAGAAGTTCACTACACGTGCCCCATATCACTTTTAAACAGATGAATACAGTGTTGTAGATGAAGTCAGCCTTTCAATGTTAAACAGACCTCTTCACTAGAATCATCTCTGACAAAGTCTTATAAAAAAATAAAACATATGTAACTATGTTTTTGTATCTTTTTGAACCAAATAGTTCCACTTCTGACAAACAGTCTTCTATATTGCTCACTATTTAAAAGCTAATTTACAGTGTAGAAGAATTTTACAATAGTCCTTTATTACAAAATAATGATCAGCTATGATATTGCTTGGAATTAAAAAGCCGCTGGAATTGCTGCAACACTGCACTTCCTATATTCCAACAGAATGGGCACACAGCAAACAAGCTGGATTTTTCAGAAATATTTAGGAAAAAACATTTTTTTAGTGCACAGACATTCTAGCTATGAAAGCCTTCAAAACATACCTTGGTAGTTTGGGAAGCGCTGGTAAAAGGGAGCCTGTTCGTCTGTAGTTAAAAAAGCCTCCAACTGCTAATACTCCAATTATTATGATTAGTAGGACTGTCAGCAACACTGCTATTGCTGCTATCAAAGACAGAAGAATAAGCAAACATTCAAGCAAGCATAGTTCAGTGTAAAAAAGAGCCCAAAGAATTATAAGCTTTACCCTGAACAGGTATCATACTGAGGTATTATACATTCCTTAGCTCAAAATACCAAGTGCAATATATACTTGAAGCTTACTTGTTCCAGGAGGCACTCCCTTTGACAATCCTATTTCACAATAATTCCCAGTGTATCCATAAGAACACCTGTAAGTGTAAGGACAGCTGACTGAATGGCTTTTATTAAGACTAGGATCTCAGCTTTATTATTATGTTCTGTAATGTTTATCTACATGCCATAGATTTTAACTCCATGCTCGGTGATTATACGTTTCACTGACTATAAAGATAGTATGTTTGCTATCTTCACAGAATTAGAAGTGGAAATAAAAAGTGCTGAGTCAGAAAACCAGTCACTGAAGTCAAAAGACCTGGTTTCAGCGGAGCATCGGTGGCACCTACCGACTGTTCCAAACTACATTTACTGAGCATTACTTCTCCATTGTTACAATTTTTTGGCATAGCCTTTTTTTGCTAGAATCTTCAGAGGTTTGCCTTTCTGGGTTTTTGGTTTGTTTTCTTTTTCCAAACTGACGCAGTTACATTGCTTATTTGCTGATATTTTTATGCATATATGTGTTATCCTGTGATTGTCACAAACATGCTACAGCAGATGTCTGACATCTTCTGAAGCATTTCCAACACATTTCAAAGAGTTTAATTGTTCTGTGAGACTAAATCAGCACAATCTGACCCAGGACTACCCTAACAGCATACTGACTTACTTGCATTTCGGAAGACCACTTTCATCTATATAGCATGTTCCTCCATACATGCACCTGCATGCTGGTGGCATTGTCGGAGCAGATTCAATAGCTGCAAAATTTAAAAGCCACATATGTGTTATAAAGGCATCTTCAACGAAAGAAATAAAATGCTCTATGGTAGTATTTATCTCTAAAGAACTTGCATATGCAAACTCACAGGCTACTTTTCAGAAGCTTTGCTTTTAATAGCACATGTGTTTGTTGCTTATATTTATTATTCTGCCAGATTAGCTTATTCTAATTGAAGTAAAACCTGTTCTTGGAAAATAATGACTTATTCAGTAAAAGTGGACAGAGACAACTCAAAAGCTGTATGTCCCATCACTTTCTTTTGCCCATCCAATGCAGCCTACCACCACCCTTCAAACCTCTCCATTCAGAAAGCAGCAATATTTTATCTCCTTTGCCCAGACTCTTCCATCTAACCAGCTGCAAGTTGCCCAGAGAAGGCTAAACTGGGATGCATTTACTTGTGAAGAAAAGCAGTAGATGGAAATGCGCATACAGGAGAGCCCTCTGAACTCTCATACATCCTTACAATGAGAATGAGAGAGAAAGCCAAGTCCTCAGAGTTTTCTGCCAGCACAGAGTACAGGCTGACAGCTTTGCCCTAGGTAGCACAGAAGCCTGTTCTTCATTGTGCCAGTGTCTCAGCTGCGCTCCAGGAGCCTTGAGGTGCCCAAGTGGCAGTGCTGCCTGAGCTGGCCCAAACACAGAGCTACAAAGGTTCTGATGTTCTTCTAATGCTGGGTCAAGTGAAAAAAAAAGTGAAAAAAGTGAAATTTCTTGAAATTGTACTAGTTTTCAGTAAGAGCTCAGGATATGCTGTCAGAAAAGTGTAGTTCACATAGGAAAAGCTCTGGATCTTAGACATCATTATAGGCTATAAATTAAGGATAGACTTTGACAGTCTGTCTTACACTGATAAGTTAGATCATAATACTCTTGTCATAAAATTTTTATCAGCCAAAGGTAGAGGAAGTCTGTTGCTACGATGTTTCCTACAGTTAAAGCTTCCTTCAGGTAAATGGGATACAAAAAGGGGAAACTTCGGAGTTGCGTTTCTCAGTAGCTGCAATGTGGGGAAAGGACCAAATGAACCAAATTAATATACAAAAGCTGTGTTTGCTCAGTATGTCAATTATGGCAGTCACAGTTCATTGGCTAAAAATTTTGCTTATAGTCAAAGTAAAATCTGAAGTTCAAAAATGGAGACAGTACTGCATATCCTATTTGCTGTCTCCTCCTTTTCCTCAAGATAAGGTCAAGTCCTGGAGATTTTATGTAAATCAGTTTCAGCAAAGAATAGCAAATGCAGTGTCATCAGACCAAGAAACAAATAGCAAATGTAATCAACAGTGTTACTGAACCCTAATTTAAACATGTATTGCACACTTCCATTCACTATTACATCATACTACTAGTTCCTCTTCCTGCAGCTTACACCATGTAGCAAAAGGAAAAAGCATGAACAATTATTAAGAGAATGTAATTTAGAGGTAAAGCAGCGTAAAAAATCATGACAATTTTCTCTTTTAATGAAAAAAGAATTCAGAGAAGATTAACCATAGAAAAGATGCCAGACATTATGTTATAAAGAATAATTTATTAGAGATATGTTGCAAGGACAAGTACAAGGACATCTGGCTACCACCCACATCACTGTAAGCTAAGAATGCAGACTCTCAGCTAGAGAAATAGAAATCCTGCAGTGGCATGCTCTTTCTTCTCAAAAAAGGCTAAGCAATTCTATTTTACTGGTGCTCCTGGAAGCACTGTGGGGGCTCTGCTGCAATGCAACAACCAAGCGCTAAATTCCAGTGCTTAAAGGCTTTCCAGCATATGATAGAAGTTATCTCTGTTCACGCTGAGTTCTGTAAACTTTATTTCAAGTTTCTAATGTATTCTGTTATACTGATCAAGCAATACCTTATACAGAATTGTAAGCATAATTGTTAACCATCATTTGGCAGAAATTCTCTAGTTCTGAAATCAACACATTTGAAAAAATGAAAATAAAATATTTTGGAATTTCAAAACAAAAATCAGAAACTGTGACCAAATTTGCCACTGGGTCTGGATTGGTTCGAGTGATATATCTATATCCATATAGATACATGAACTATAGATATCTATACCCATATAGATACAGAACTACTGACCTGTCAGCATCTGCTCTGTGCCTGGGAAGATCATAGAAAACATCCTCCTAGAAGCTATGCTAAGGCACATGGAGGACAGGGAGGTGATTCCAGACAGCCAGCATGGCTTCACCAAGGGCAAGGCCTGCCTGACCAACCTAGTGGCCTTCTATGATGGGGTGACCACATCAGTGGACAAGGGAAGAGCTACCGGTATCATCTATCTGGACTTCTGTAAGGCTTTTGACACAGTCCCACACAACATCCTTCTCTCTAAATTGGAGAGAGATGGATTTGATGGGTGGACTGTTGGATGGATGAGGAATTGGTTGGATGGTCACATCCAGAGGGTAGTGGTCAATGGCTCAATGTCCAGATGGAGATCAGTGACGAGTGGTGTCCCTCAGGAGTCTGTACTGGGACCAGTACTGGTTAATATCTTCATCCATGACATAGACAGTGGGATCAAGCGCACCCTCAGCAAGTTTAGTGTCATCTGCAAACTGAGTGGTGCAGCTGACACACCTGAGGGATGGGATGCCATCCAGAGGGACCTGGACAAGCTCAAGGAATGGGCCCCTGTGAACCTCATGAGGTTCAACAACACCAAGTGCAGGGTCCTGCACCTCGGGGTCAGGGCAACCCCCAGTATCAGTATGAGCTGGAGGATGAAGGGATCAAAAGCAGCCCTGCCGAGAAAGACTTGAGGGTACTGGTGGATGAAAGCTGGACATGAGCTGGCAATGGGCGCTCACAGCCCAGAAGGCCAACTGTGTCCTGGGCTGCATCAAAAGCAGCGTGGCCAGCAGGTCAAGGGAGGTGATTCTGCCCCTCTACTCTGCTCTGGTGAGACCCCACCTGGAGTCCTGCATCCAGCTCTGGAGCCCTCAGCACAGGAAAGACATGGACCTGTTGGAGTGGGTCCAGAGGAGGGCCACAAAAATGATCAGAGGGATGGAACACCTCTCCGATGAGGACAGGCTGAGAGAGTTGTGGTTGCTCAGCCTGGAGAAGAGAAGGTTCTGGGGAGACCTAATTGTAGCCTTCCAAAAAGATGGCTTATACGAGAGATGGGGACAGACTTTAGGAGGGCCTGTTGCGACAGGACAAGGGGTAATTGTTTTAAACCAAAAGAGGGTAGATTCAGAGTAGATATAAGAAAGAAATTTTTCAAAATGAGGGTGGTGAAACACCAGCACAAGTTGCCCAGAGAGGTGGCAGATGCCCCACCCCTGGAAACATTCCAGGCTGGGTTGGACGGGGCTCTGAGCAACCTGTGCTAGCTGAAGATGTCCCTGCTCATTGCAGGCGGGTTGGACTGGATGACATTAAAGGTCCCTTCCAACCCAAACTACTCTATGTTTTTACATGCAAAGAGATTAATGAAATGCACAAGTGATCACAAATCAGTGATGGGTGAAAATAAAAGCCAGATGTCCTGACTTACAAACATCTACTACATCAGGTAGATCATCCCTACATATTTCTAATTCAGTAAAGCATTTGCATTCCTAAATAAAAGCTTCCTTTGCTTTCATTTCCAGTTTGACAAATTATTCTACCTGCATCACACTCTGTGCTGCTGCCTTCTATGAATCGAGTCCCTTGAGGACAAGTGCAGGTGTACCCTCCTGGTCTCAGCAAGCAGAGGTGGCTGCAGACATCTTTACAAGGATTAGACACTGAAAAAAAGTGATAAAGGCAGTTAAAGAAGGACAGAGCAATTCCTTAGTCAGTAGTCTGTATCATCGATATCACACACCAAAAATCTAAACAAGTCTAGATACATTTTTTAAAACAACTGATGCCCAAGTACCACATTTATAACAAAACCTTCTCTCTGTCTTTTCTTACATTCTGAAGTGAGAGACCATGGCTGTTGGGAGCCAGCATAGCATTAAGAAGAAACTGAACATCTCCAAGCAACGTGGAGCTTGCTGATTCTGAAAGCTAAATCACCTTTAAAGAGGGGTCTGCTGGATGTTCCTTTGGACATCCTCCTCTGATTACTGTGGACTGAATTATCCCCCTTGGAGTCAGTATTAAATGGCCAGCATGTTGGATACCAGGATAAATTCATGTCACCTCTATGACGACTCCAAGATGGAGGGGAAGAAGAGGAAGGACAGGGTCATAACTTAGAACTAAGAGACTCTAAAGAGTAGTGTGTGGTATTCCACTGTTGATTTCCTTTTGGGTATACAGAAAATACTTGCCAGCCTCTATTCCATTTTTAGGTTTCCAGAAATTAATATTATTACCTACTGATAGGCACATTATCAGAAGATTACTAAGCTCTTTGAAGATATCAATACCAACTTCAATCTCATAGCAAGGAATCAGCAGGATGCTGATTACCTACCTGACTGATTGTATCTGTGCTGGTGATAGATGCGCACTTGAGTAAGCCACGGATTTACGGTCAGCACTTTCACTTTTTCTCCTTTTCCAAATTTATCTTTTTTCCAGACTTCTCCTCGTTCTTTAGCTATCCAATATAAATGGCCTTCAAAGACATCAAGGCTGTACGGACTGCCTACTTCTCAAAGGAACCAAATAAGACAGTCAGCAAGCAAATCTCTAGCAGGAGTGATGAAACTGCTGTTCTTCTTCAGGTTAAATATATCATCTAATCCTTTCATTTTAAGACATTTGCAGCTGTATATATACATACTCATGTGCCTGACCACTTCATGCCACTGTACCTGCAGATTGCTTATTAACATATATAAACAAGCAAGAATCCAATTTTCCACATTGTCCCTTATTTGGGTCATACCCTCAGGGAATCTCGTTACCAGGCATCATGAGCTCTGAACCTGGTGTGCCATTTATCCCTGTATAAAGGAGGACAAAACACTACCAAAACTCTTTTAAAAGCTCCCAAATCTAGCCCCACTTGTGAAGCCCAAGTCCTTGTTAGCATGCATCTTTGTTACTGTTATATTAATTGCCTAATAAGTTCTTACCTCCATGTAATACTATGGTTCTGTCTGTCCCATCAGCTCTCATGGATTCAATAATATTTTCTTTAGAATCACTCCAATAGATCCTATCATTGTTCAAATAATCAATAGAAAGACCTGTTGGCCAGCCAAGGTCTTCAGAGACCAGAGTTTGTCTTTGTTGTCCATCCATCCAGGCACATTCAATCTTTGGTTGTCTTCCCCAATCAGTCCAATACATGAGCCTGAAAGGACAGAACCAGAATTTAATATAGTTCAGAATTTGGTCACCATTATTATCCTTTGGAGTTTCACGGAAAAGTCAGTTGTGGAACACAAAGGTTTTCAGCAACCTATGTTTCACAGATGTGATTAGGAAAGTCACACAAAGCTCACTGAACAAGCTTGTTTCAAGTACAGAAGGTAAAAACCAGAAGAATAATATTTGCATTTTGTGTCCTGATTTGGAGAGAGAGTGGTCTTAATGACAGTTTCTCAATCCCAGGGGAAGAAAAATGACTATGAATACTGAACATCCATCAGTCATGATAAAGCTGCAGAGCCCAGGTGACTTCAGGGAGCTGGGCTGCTTTAGTCCAGCTGAAAGAAGCACATATCGCGATATCCAGTGATCGTATATTCCAGAAACCAGGACAGCTGCTAAAGAGACGTTCCCATCAATTTCCCTATTTCAGTAGTAACAGAGAAATTCGGTCAGCACACAATAATGTAGAAGGAGATTTTTATTTGACCTACCTGGTGTTGTCACCAACACAAGCACCCATATGAAATCTAATCCTGAAGTACTTTCCCATGTACAAAAATTTCCTAACATTAGTAAAGGGATAACTCCAGAAAGCATTCTCTTAGTCTTTCCTGTAAAGTTTACCATTGTGGGGTTTTTTGGTATTTAATAGCATTGAAAATAATTCTGGGAAGTCCTGTAGTACTTACCCACGTTTTGGATTGACAGCAATAGCTGCTGGTTGATCCAGTAGAGAAAAGATAAGCCATTTTCTGTACCGTCCATCTAATTTTGCCACCTCAATGCGATTAGTCCCTGCATCAGTCCAGTAAAGATGTCTACATAAAACACAAAACATTCCAAAAGTAAGTAGCTTATACATGGGAGAGGAATTAAAAAAAAAAAAAAAAAATCAATTTCAGATAAAAAGCTGTATCAAACCTGAATAAAATTAATATAATGAAGCTGCACTGATTACATCTGAACTTTTTCAGTCTGGAACATACAGACCGTATATATAGGCAAGTTTAGCAAATGTAATCTATCAGCTCACTAGTTTTCTCCTCTGACAAAGTTTCTGCAGCTGCCTCTGTTCCCTGTCAAATAATCTTCATTAAAGGGCTACTGAGAACTTTCATTGCTACCTTTAAGCACCAGAGGCAGCTAATAAGCATCTTTAAATCTTCAGTTTTCCAGGAGACAATGAGGTCCATTACAAATAAAAATTTATTTACCATGTAAGTTATATGGCAACTCTGAAGGTATCCAGCTTATCAGTCCATAGCTCCTCTCTAGACTTCTGTCTTCTGACAGATATGTTAATGAATAGTGACCACATCACACGCAAATGCTTTTAGTCCATACAAACAGGGCACTCAGTCTACTCTGCATTGAATTTTGCTTATCTTTATCACTGTGACTTTATTGGTTTTTTTCACCTTATATCGCAAACTTTCTCATTAGTATGCACTCACTAATCATACTGTGCCTCCTGATAGAATAAATTATCTCATAATTGGCTTGGGAATGTGAGAAAGTATTATAATTCCTATTTTACAGATGGGCAGAAGGACTAAGTGTCTCAAACCATGTGTATCAGGTTTTATATAATGTACAGATATATGAGTATGTTTTTAAAAAATATGTTTCAACACTGTTCTGGAATCAGTGTAACACTATGTTTGAAGTGATGAGGATGCTACCCTCACCAGGATACTGGTGATATATAACCTCTATCCTTGCACTCATGACCATATAGATTTGTGAATATAAATTCAGACACTCCCTTCTGTCCTCAGAGACATCTGGTTTTCCAGGTGGCCTGCAGTTCACAAAGCAAACAGCAAAATAACCTGAAGACTGAAGGTTAGCCCACACCTTAACACATCTATCTCATACTTAAAAACTGTGGAAAGATAAAACTTTCTACTTCTTTTTTTCCATCATGACTGGCACAATTTTTCAGGCTAGTGAATCACTTCAGCCAGCCAGACTGGCTTTATCCTGCTCTATCAGGTTGATATACTGCATGAGTAACTCCATAACTACATCATAGGACACAACACCTGATATAGCATACATCACCTAACACAAACAGTATAGATTATGAAAGCTACATATCAGGCCCCTAAGTGGAATAAGTCTTTTCCCAATCTTTGCTTACTCCTACAATAGCTTTTTGAATCATTGCGGGGGGAATCTATGTTGCCACAAAAACAATTCAGAGTTAAGTGCTACCCAGCCACAATGCAGATCTTAAGCATCTTCCAATCATATTTTGATTGAGGGCATAAAAGGTAAACAGTATTCCTCCACTTAGTTGATAACCACGTGACAGAAAGGAAGCAGATAGCCAAGTTCGTTCTTTTATTTTTCAGTTTTCCAGAAATGTCATGCTTCACTATTAAGATCATGATCATCATCTTCATCCCATTGACTACACTACCAGGAACAAGCAGAATTTGTCAAGAGCATTCAGGAGTTTGACTCATCTCTATAACCTCTGTCCATTCAGCTTCAAACAGAATCCTGACTACATTTCATAGTGTCTACCTACAAACATCAGGATCCTCTCAACTTTATACCAAATGAACTACAGCTATGCCTGTCCACCACACTCTTTAACAGTTACAATGCAAATAAGAAATGACACCATCAACATCAAGAAATGACACCATCAACATCAGAGTCAAACTCCCAAAAGTCATGCCCAGCTTTCTCCCAGCTCTTCTCCAAGGGAGGGACAATAAGCAGTGATTTCATTATTTCTAGGATTAGGTTAAAAAATTGTCATGTTTTAACCTAAAAAATTCACATCCAACAAGAGGGAGAAAAAACTGAGACACAATTACAAAAATATAACCATTTTCTGAGAAAACACATATTCATCAGACTTGAGAGCTGCCTCTGCTTTGGAATTAGCTCATACCACAAGGCTAGTAAGAAAGGAGCAAAGATAAAAGACAAATTCCATTATGGACTGGGGAGGTTTCCTTCCAACAGCAGAGAAAGCTTGTTCCCTGGAGCCTACATGAGTCCTTGAAGAAGAATCCATCTAACATGAAGGCCACTGTATTATCACCTTACTGATGCAAACTGATTTGCCAGTTGTGGACTAATGCAAATTTCCTCAGAGAATACGTGACGCAGTCAGCAACATGCATTTGACCTATTAACCTGCTGTCTGGGCAAACAGAGCTTACTATATTCCTCTGAACTACCTTGAGACTAGATATCTTCAAAAACAGTACATAAGGAAGAAAAAAGTGGATTTTGCACTGCCTGATCACACCCTTGACACATATAATGTACAGCATTTTTATGCTTTTCAGTGCACTTACCTTCCAACCCAGTCAACAGCTAACCCATCAGGATTAACTATGTATTTGAGATTCAAGTCAACTTCCTTTGTAGGATTGTTCCTATTGCTGTCAAATGTGGGCAAATAAGCACGTTTGATGGCTCCAAACTCAGAACCCTGTCCCAGAATGCTGAAGTACACAATACCTTCAAAAAAAGATGAAAAGATGACAGAGAACATTTTTACTGTCTAGTTATTCCATATTTTTGGAAAATTCCAATCTTTCTGACGCTCTTGAGTGAAGATACCAGACCCATTTATGTATTAATAACATGAAGTTGTCTGTTCAATTAAATTACATCGTGTTAGTGTGTAAATTTTTAAGCCATTCATCATAGGTAAAATGCACGTCTAAAATAATCTTTATCTAGATTATGAAGAGATAGGTATCATATTTTCCAAGAGTAGAGGGTCTTAACTTTGAAGCCTTTGCACATGATTTTGAGAGTAATTTAGACTCTCATGATGCTAAGGAGATGCCAAGTATGGCCCAGGACACTGGCCCTGTGAAAAAGGCAAAAGCAGGGTAGCCGGTAGAGGCTACTATAGGGCTACTATATAGTAATATGCTTAGTGTAAGGATTAGTTCTTGCAAAACTTGGACCAGGTTTGGGGACTGGTAGAGGCAGAAAAAGAAGGGGTTCATTTATAGCAATCCTCTATTACTGCATAATCCTAAAGAGCCACAATTCCACAACTGAACTCACACCAAAACAAAACCAGAACAAAACCTAGCTATACTAAATTAAAAGTATTAAAAGGAAACACACTAGTGCTGAAAAGTGAGTAGAAGGGAGGGTCACATTCAACCAAGACTGGCCAGTTAATGTAATTTGATTTTGATTTCCAGCATAAATTAGATGCCTATGATGCAGAAATGTATCTTTTTAAACCGACCATCACACGGTTGAGTATTAATGTTCTACACATACTCACTCAGGCCTATCCCTTCAGGGTCCCAATCATAATCCAGAGCCTGGATGCGCTCCTGGTTATCAATATAGTCAGAGTACTGTTCTGATGAGATATTGTATCTTCGAATCCGCACGTTATCTGGCAGCAGTAACAATGGAGGATTACCTGTGAAATGATCATGAATTTTACTTTCATGTATGTCTTATTTTAGAAGAAACAGATAAAAGTCACTTCTAGTCAAAACTAAACTGGGGTTTTCACAAGTTCTGTTTGAATAAGAAGCATAAGGAACTCAGGGCCACTTGTAAAGCTTCAGAGGTATTCAAACTTCTTGGCTTCAAAATTCGTTTGAAAGTCTGAAAATCCTTACCGCTGCAGATTGTATTATCCTTTTCACCATAGTTTACAAAATCTTGTAGTAATCGTTAAGGGATAATACCTTAAAAATTCTTAAAACATTACAGTGTTGGCATATTGTTGGGAACACCCTGCATGGCTCGACCTTAAGGAGAAGGAGCTGTAGCATTGATCTGCATAGCTCGACCTTAAGGAGAAGGAGCTGTGGCACTGAGAAGCTGGTAAACAGCTGGATATCTGCACGGCTCGGCCTTGAGGAGAAGGAGCTGTGGTAAACAACTAAGAAGAAGCGAGGAAAACAGGAACACCTGCAAGCAGCAATCCTGACTGTGTGAGGGGCGTGTGGACAGCGCGTGATATTTTGTATATAGACAATTGCAATAGTGTGTGTAACAAGTTGTAACCAATCATGAGTGTGTGCGCGGTGACTAAGCGAAAATTATGATATATATTGGAGTCAGACAAGACAATAAACGGCTTCGGAATATAACTCTCATAGAGTTGTGAAGTCCATCCTTCTCCCGCAGCATATCACCACCTCACATCTCAAAACCAGAATGCTGCTATGCAGTTCAGCTCCGAATAAATTGCCAGTACTCAGCCACGATCTGAATTCTTCTACCTGAAAGTCTTTAAATCTTAATGTCTCTGCATTCAGATGAATGCCTTTTTACCCAGACACAGATTAATTTGGGGTTAGCCTCAATACTCTAACAACTTGACTACAGGGAGTATCAGTCCCACCTGGCTCATTTTGCTGGTAAGAAAATTTAACCGTTCAGCCCTTTTGCTAAGGGCAAAGTCTAGTTGGGAGTCATGGACTTAAATCCTAGGCCTTCATCCCGAGAAGTTGTCCTCCTACATTAATCACATTTTCACAAAGACAATGAGAAATGAAAAAGCATTCACCTGGGAAAGGAAAATCTCATTTACCAGTGCCTTTTCCAATTAATCCTCAGTTTTCTATGAAGTGTTCATTTCAACACAGTCCCTTTCCCTCTATGCCCAACTGTGGGAGAATAAGGCAAGTGACTGTTCTCTAATGAACATACAATTCAGCGTAGAAACTGACAGCATTTCCAATACACATGCTACTACAGGAAAAAGGGGACTTAATATTCTATGTGTGTTCTGAAAATGCCTGCTGATCAGACCTGCAGCAGACACAGGCAAAGTAAGCCCTCATTTATGAGTGCTCTGAGCTTCTACTACAGAGTGGTAGAGTTCTAGGCATACATAGAAACAAAACTTTAGGCACAACAAATTTCATTACGTTATCAGCTACAATCATGTTATCTTACATACTCATATAATCTATGATTCTATGATCCTCTATCACTTAGCCTTGAAAACTCTGGATGTCTAGATGCTTCCTCAAGAAAGCCTATGAAAAGGAGTTTCTAAGAACTAGACTTCTGACACAGGCACATAAAGAGGCAGCCAGGCAGAAACTCAGGTGCAAATACCCTTTTGTGTTTCCAGTCTCATGCTGAACAGTAAATATTTGCTGAATTAGGCCCCTGGACTGGAAACCCAGAGACGTAGTTTTCTTGTATCATTTATCATATTAAAAATAATTCTAGGCTTCAAAACCTCCAGTTGCACACAATTTTGGTCACAGGAATTCTGTTCTGAAGATTTTACTGTTTGACTATGTATACCACATTTCTGTCATGTATCTCCTAAAGCTGTTAAACTGTAAGTACTTCTCTAAATGCAGTATTATTTCTGTCTTTAAGATAATACTGTTATATTGTCACTTTTTTCTATTTTCTTCAGCTCTTTATTATTACTATTCTATTACTATTATTTTCTGAATCAATGCTTTACCTATCCAATGACTGTCACACTGTAGTCACTGCACTGAGGGATGGTAAAAAGCTAATGATTGATTTTAAGCATTGGCTAAAGTCCTTCTGTTTGTGTGTATCAGTCCATGAACAATGAATGGCAATCTGTCATCAAGCTGCCTTTGATTTGTATGAGTTTAATGCAACTTTCTTCCGATGTATTATTTTGTTGAGAGAAACTAAACTTCAGGAATAGGCAACATTAATTTACTTCTGATGACAACCACAGGATGAGCAGGTTTTTGTTTGCAGAAAATTTCAGGAGAGAGGCATGCAAATCAAGATATTATTTTTAATGTTCACAACTGGAAGCAGAGATGAGCACTTCTGTTCCTGATTATGGAATAGGTGGAGCACACAGATAATATTATGTTACAGAATAAAGTTTGGTTTTCATTATTCCTAAAAAAGGGTGGATTATACTAATTAAATTGCTATACTCCACTTGCTCTTCGCAGGTAGCAATCAATCTTGCTATCAGTTAACATACCATTAGCTGCGCACTGTTTCCCTTGTTGATCACCCACAGACCTGAAGCCGTCTGCACAGAAACATTCATAACTTCCTTTGGAATTCTTGCAGTCCTGGGTGCATGTTCCAAAGATCTCACACTCATTGATATCTAGACATAAGTAGAGAAAAGATACCTAGAGCTTAATCTCTTTCTTCCACATGCTGGTTACCTTTAGTCCATGAAACGATAGCTTTGTCCTTTTCCCACATACTCTAAAAGATCAGTGACCTAAGAAATGATCTTTAAAATCGGTGTCTCTTACCTAATAGAACCCCTCATTACTCGTCTACCATTTAACATGTCTTAACTATAGATTGCTAATACTGCATTGCTCCTGCTTATCAGATTGCAATTCAGAGAGACTGTTTTTTTATGTGTTTTTGTGTTAAATCACCAAGGAAAGACAAAAGATGAGGCATGACTGCAATGAGATGCAAGAGCAAAGCCTTCTTGAAATGCTGAAACAAATATACCTAGTCCTCAGAAACAATATCAGCAGGGAGAATAGCAAGGGTGGCCTTGGATCATGTTTAATAAAATTACACAAATTGTCCACAAGAGCTGGGAGCAACAAACAGAAGTGTTCTCATCAAAACATACTGAAATGGCAACTGTGAAGGTACTATACTGCATGACCACAATAGCCTTTGGGTAGACTCCTCACTATACTTTATATGGCACAATTGACCTTTACTGGAGGTCTGTTCTGGAGAAGGACAGAATGAGTGTATAATCTTCAGTAAGTTTTCTTTCACTATGGAAAAAAAAAAAAAAACAGCAAATTTCTATCCCTCAGATTGCAAAGATTTGACAAAACCTATATAAAACAAGATAAAAAATTGTTTTGTAAAACAAAAATATACACCTACAGCCACCAAAAGCATAAAACAAGTCTGAACTGCAGAGCCAGTTCTTTGTTGAATGAGGTCTGCATGTTAGAAAACACGATTCAGCAGCAAAACTTTTTAGGAAGCATCTGCTAAATGTATAAAAATGTTAGAATGCAAAAAAGGGTAGTCACATTAGAATGATGAAGTGACAGGTCACTGAACACTTATGACTGAGAAGATGTTTAGAAGATTGAAAATACCATCACAGGAGTTTCGGTTCGTTTCACTGGCCTTGTACCCTGGCCTACAGGAACAGATAAAGCCTCCTTCATTCAGGTTGGTACAGTTATGTTCACAGATATTTTCTGCACAAGTTCGCTCTGTTCCAGGATCTGGAAAAAAAAGTAAGTTATACAATTATAACAAAACAATAAAGTGATAAGGGGGAGCAGAGTGTCATAATTCTGATCATTATCATCATTGAAAATGATTTTCAAGTAGACAACGTTAGTTTTCTTTCCTTTTTTTTCCTAATTGAAACTCAACTAATATGAACATCTTTTCTGTAAGGCATAACTAACAAGAACAGGGCGGTAAAGTCTGGCCAACAGCTGTCAACTAAGAAGTTCAACATGTAGAAGTAAGTGAAGAGGGTCACAATAAGAGCCATAAACATCCAAGCTCACCTTCCTTAAGAGAAATGTCATTCTACATTACCACCAATCTGCAGCAACTGCAGAAACTATTTAAGAGACTTGACTGTAACTCTTACCTTTGCCAACCTACCTCCTTCTTACCCAGTCCTGTCTTATCAGCTAAACAAAAAATGTTCTCAAGTGCTATCATGCATAATAGAGGCCCTACAGTATTTATATGTGGAAATCAGAGAGAAGATGACAGCTTCTTCATGCTGTACCTAATCTAAAGCCAACTGAAGTCAATACAGGTCATTGCAGAGAATGCATTGCCCTTTAAAACATGCCTATAATAGAAAAGCAAGTCAGGGGTGATACTCCATAACAGATAATGAAAATTATACTCTTCTCAAAGTACATATAGAATTCTATAGACTCTGACATACTCTACATATACACAAAGTACTTCCAAACTAAAATCTGTTATATAAGTAGAAAAGATAAATTATATATGTTTCTTGACAGAGCATGAGAAAAAGACACAGACGTATGGCAAAGACACTAAGCTGATTCTCTCCTTTACACATATACATCCCAGTGCTGATTAAGTTTAAACAGCTCAATTCCATATACATGTAGAAGCATAAGTTCATTGTACACATACACAAATATTCTATTGTCTCTGTGAAACAGGTATTTGATGTTGGGAAGGCTACAAATGTTACCATCTGATCTGCATTCACATCTATCAGAATGCCGACTGCCAGCAGCTGTCTGTTTTGCACTGTTTCATACCCTTTTTATACTTTTTTTTTTTCATCAAATCATTGTGTTAGTTTATATTACCTAAAGACCATTGGGATGGTATGTGAAACAGAGAAACCGAGAAACCAGCTGCTTCAAAATGGACTGCACTATAGGCTTCTGAGTTATTTGTGTTTTGCAAGCATGCTGGATTGTAAATTACAGCACATCATTTGGCACACTTTCGCCTGAAGCTATCAGAGCCTGACAAATTGAAATTGCAAGTACATGCCCATATTATCACTCTGCAGCTGTCTATATACAGACATAAAAAGTTAGGAATTCTGTTTTTCCATATTCCATGAGAATACTCTCTCTCGTCTCAAAGTTCAAGTCAAAGGTTTTGCATCTAAATGGATGTTAGTCAATTTATAATGCATAGTTAATAAAAGTTGCGCCGAGCATCTGAGAGGGCCCTTAGCCCAAGGACTGGCTGTCCTTATAGAATACTGTGTCATATCTGTAAACAGGACAATAGAAGCATCTCCATATACTTCTTTTTTTGACAGGGCTTAGAGCAACCTATGCCAGTTCAGAGCCTGCCCATGAATAATTCCATAGGTTGGCCTATTGCAATTAATATTGAAGTACCTGGATGTTCTTGCCTCCATAATGCAACCCATTTCAAAACAAGATAAAACCCTTTTTGTGATGCATAAATACTCTAAGCCTAAAAAGGACTGTTCAGAGTGCTGAATTTTCATAGGGTTTTCCCCAACAGAAGGAAAACAGAAGATACTGTCATGGTTAATTGGGTAATTCTAGCACAGGCCAATTAAAAATCAGTACTTCTTAGTGTGCTATTCAAGATGAAACATGTATTGTTACCAGCTTCAAAAATAAATCCTATTTATTTCAATAGCATTGTAACCTTGTGTTCTGTTGATATTACTACTTACTGCAGCCCATTTCATCAAAATGGTCTCCACAGTCATCGTAATTGTCACAGACATAATGTAGAGGAATGCAATTTCCATTACTGCACTTGAATTCTTCAGTTGTACAAGGTCTTGGGGTTGGTTCTCTACCTATAGTCGAGAAAAGAAACATTCCTCTGTCACAGTTTCAGCTACACAGTACGAACAGACAGCACTATTACTAATGAGGAAGCTGATGCACTCTGGTAAAATAATGACTAGAATGACTTTGGAAGTCTGTGGTAAAGCTAAAATTGTAACTGGGGCCTCCTGATTTCCAGTCACATCCACATGAACTGAAAGAAGCCCCTCCAATTCATAAAGACATAAAGTAAATTCTTCTTGTTAATAGCTGATTGAACTTTCTTTTTAATAGTGCAAATCTATTACTATCCTTTAACGATATACTTCATACTTCATACACCTACTGCAGATTTCAAGAGATTATTGAGACATTAGTAAACTTTAAACTTTAAAAATATTGTACCATAAAGTCAGCAAATAATATCATTAAGCGACCAAAAATACAATTAAACTTGATAATATAAAAATCAACATAGTCAATAAGAACTACATAAGATATCTGAGGGCAAAAACCTACTGAATATTAACAGAGCTTCTGCAGGATTTGGGCCTAAATATCACCACTGTTACTACGTGCATAACAGTGCAACAAATTCAGAAGTACCCATGTCTCTATTTTAAAAGTCCTAGCTATCCATCCCATCCTTATTTTATGATACAGCCAAACTTTCTTCTTCCTTAAGTGGAGTTCATAAGTTGACACAACTTAGCTGCTGCTCATAATAAAATACAATATGATTTTGAAAACCATGCTCTCTGCTTTTCAGACAAACATTTGCTGATTTTTGCTACTTGTATGGAGAGCCTTGAATACATAGTACAAACAATCATAGTTCAAATTATTTCATGATGACCTCTAGTTTTCATAATTTATGTTTAATTTTGACATTTCTATAGTCCTTTGGTATTATTAAAAATTAAGAACATCACAATTACTGAATTTGCTGCTCAATTTTGTGTAAACATACAGTGTTCCTCTTTCTCATCACTTCCATCTCCACAGTCATCCTCCTGGTTGCACAGCTCATGACTATATATACAGCGATTGTTTTCACATCGGAAACGGAACGGAGATTCACAAGCAATATCCACTGAAACCACAGAGAACAAGTCAGTCACACTTTGATACTTCAAGCCATTGAGTCACACATTATCCCAATCACTTTTATGTGGTAACATGTATGTTTCCTATATTTTAAAAGGCATGGAGGTATTCAGACACAAAAGAATATTTTCTCCACATATTGGTCAATGTATGTTAGTCCATGCCTAGAGAAAAGAAGGCTCCAGAGAGACCTTACATCACCCTTCCAGTACCTGAAGGGGGCCTACAAGAAAGCTGGAAAGGGACTATTTACAAGGGCATGTAGCAATAGAAAATAGAACAAGGGGTAATGGCTTTAAACTGAAAGAGGGTAGATTTAGATTAGATATAAGGAAGAAATTTTCACAATTTCTTGTGAGGCACCGGAGCAGGTTTCCCAGGAAGCTGTGGATGCTCTCTCCCTGGAAGTGTTCAAGGCCAGGTTGGATGGGGCTGTGAGCAACCTGGTCTAGTGGAAGGTGTCCCGGTCCATGGCAGGGGGTTGGAACTAGATGATTGTTAAGGCCCCTTCCAACCCAAATCATAATTCTATGATTACACATTTTTTGTCAGAAGACAGTACATAATCTTTAGCCAAAGGCATATCCTATGACTACATATAACACTGAGGTTTCTAGATTTATTTATGCAGTAAACTGATTGAAAATCCAACATGCTAATTAAGTGGCTACATAGTGCATAACTGACAAAAATTGTTTAAGTAGCCCCTCCAATTTTTAGATCTAAACTCAGGACTCCTCCATCATATTTACAAAGATGTCCCGATTATACTGATAGCTTTAAAAGCTCAGCACCTTTGAGAATATACATTATCTGAATTATATCTTTAATTGCAAACTGTTTCTCTTATTTTAGATTACCAGCCTCAAAACATGAAACAGTGTCCTTACCTCTTTGATATGTTTCTCCCTACTTTTATAACCACATATACAAACATCTGCAAAGCAGTGAGAAACATACTGTAGGAGGAGGAAGTGAACTTGCCTATGAAGCTAAATTCTCAGCACTCATCCTGAAGTAAGTCTGTGAGAATCTCCAGTGACAAGAAAATATTAAAAATTTACATTCTAATTATTCTCTTTATTTTAATTAGATGTTTTATTATGCATATTGTTCATATTGATATAATTTTTCTCTCTTACAGCAAAGATGAAGTTCTTCATCAGAGTCATCTCCACAGTCATTATCACCATCACATTTCCAGTATGGCTGGATACAGACATGGTTTTTACATTCAAACAGCATGGGCGGACAGTATGTACCATTAGGATACCGTGTTGCTGAAGAAAAGAATATTATTATGACATTTTCATTTACAATGAAAATTTTAGGCTTTCCTGAAAAATATTCAGCCCAACTCTGTATTATTTTTTCAATACCCTTCTCTCCATAGTAGGAGATATAATACGAGGCACTGCAAAGATCTACAGCGACAACAGACTGCAAGGACTGACGACTTCTTGGTACCTATAACATAATTCACTCAGTTTTGAATGAGTAGTGAAATAACATAAACTGCTCCCAGAAGCTTTTGAAAACAAACTGCCATGAATTCAACAAATGCTACTTGAATTTGTTACTGACAAATCTAGTTCAGTAATAAAGGTGAATAATATCAGTGGCACCAAACGTGAATGATTGAAGAAGTACCCAAGTTATCTAATTCCAAAAGGACTCATGGTGGTATAGTTAAAAACAAAAGAAAACAGAACAAAAACAGACTCTGTAAAAGCTGTGAAAAAACTGAACTAAAGGGAAACCAAATACATGACTCTTCCAACATACATAAATAAACCATACCCTTTCAAAGGCTTCTCATACACTTTTTCCTCCCTTTAAGACAAGTCAAATGTTGTGTAACTCAGGTTCTGACAGATTAACTGTTGCAATGTACATTCCAGGATGTGGTTACCATCAGTAAAATAAAGGTCTTACTGTGCAGATGCCCCTTCTTTCTTAAAGCACAGGTGTTAAAATTAAGCGCACAGGAAGATGTACAGAACTGCCCTGATCCCAACATGAAGGGAAAGGAATTCTCCTGAGTACTGAAGCCTAAAATCATTTGAAGATATAACTCAGAACCAACACTTCAGTATCACCTAAAAAGCAAATGTCGGACAGCATGGATAGATTCCTGCTGGGGACAACATGGGTAAAGAGCTGAAGCTCCATACAAGCTACACTGTACAGTCATTTTTTCACAGTAGGTCAATATACAGAATGAAGACAGACACAGAAAAGTATTTCATTTCCTTGGCTTCACTGGTACTTTAGGAAACTATACACACCTTGGAGCATTATAAAAAACAATCCCATTACAGAACCTTGTTAGAATATAGTACAACTGAAACAGTGGGTCTTGCAGTGTCTGTGGGATAGGGAAAAATTTTAATTCAATCACATGTGTATCTTCTGCTGGACCTTGTAAATACGTTGATTTACTGGCACTAGGAATGCGTGTACAAACAACCTAAGAGATGTCAACCCATAATTATATTAAAAAGCTGATTCAGAATATTTTTACTGACATCACTGTGCGTTGCAGAATTCTGTACCTCTAAGGACTCATCTCACTTAAAGAGAGAGAAAAATGCAAATCTTTCTGGAAATGAGCTCAATGAACACCAATTGCAAAGCTTGAAACTCACGACAAGTGGCTTCGTCAGAGAAATCAAGGCAGTCTGCATTTCCATCACATCTGAAGCGTTCTGCAACACAGTGTCCACTGTCACACTGGAAATAACCTGGGTGGCAGGTCCTCAGCTCTGAAAAAGATTCAGAATAAATGTTGAAATGTCTTCTTGTTCAAATCCAGATAAACCGTTTATTTTTTGAGAACATCCTAAAAAAGACTACAAAATCCCAGACCATTAAAACTGTGGTATCCTCTATTTTGGTGGAATGACTAAAGTGATCTGGTCAACGTTACTCTGTTAAAGATGCTTCCCATAAAAGATTATTTTGCCAAATAATTTATCACATTAGAAACAAAAGAGTGAACATGTAAGAGGTAACATCCAGACAATACACACCACAGTCACGTTCATCTGAATTGTCTTCACAGTCATCATCGTGATCACAGATCCACCGGGAAGGAATGCAGCGCAAATTGTCACAACGGTATTCACTCTCTGTGCATTCACGAGGACCTTCATTTAAAGTGAATGTACAAATATGAAAAGTTCCCCAGATGCAGAATTAAACATCCACACCTGTCTCACTAAATCAGACAAAAGTAATATGGGCAGATAATGTGGCATAATCCTTAAAACTAAATGATGTTAAATCAGCATTCCCCCAATACTCTTCAATGATGTTAAAACATTCTATGTCCCTCTTGACATAGAAAAAAGGAA
Organism: Phaethon lepturus; assembly: GCF_000687285.1. Lineage (NCBI taxonomy): Eukaryota > Metazoa > Chordata > Aves > Phaethontiformes > Phaethontidae > Phaethon > Phaethon lepturus. Next base: position 62,986 of record NW_010512476.1, on the reverse strand, counting down.
ATTCATTGTGGATTTTGTTTCATCACAGAATACAGGAATAATTTTTATTCCAAATCAGGAAAAGAAAAAAAGATCCATTCTCATTGTTTAAGGAACATATATATATAGTGAGATATATCTATATATATAGATATTGATACAGATATATATAAAAAATACCACATTTGCACACAGGGCAGAATTCAAATATCACTTCTTAAGGGAAAACAAGAATTTGTGTTATTGTGATGGCTGGATTTATCAGTGGTTTTATGTATCCAAAATGCTTCCTTGTGGCATCACTGTGGTATTTCAGCAAAGACAGGCTATGGAGTAAAACAACAGAATGGTTCCAGTTGAGAGCTGTCTGTCCCATTATCATAAGAAACAGCAGGATAAAGTCAAAAGTTGGACTATATCACGATAGCCAAAAAAGAACTCACTGCAGTTGTGCTCATCAGAGTTATCTCCACAGTCATTATCTCCATCACACTTCCAGCGCAGTGGGATACATCGATGATTGTCACAACGGAAATCTCCAAAAGGACTGCAAGTCATCTCCTCTGCAGTGTACACAGTTTGCCAATGAAACAGCACACATTAGCATGGTCTTTGGATAAGATGAAATGCACAGAAGATAATGGAAGTAGAGAGAGATGTTCGTGCCGCAAATCGCGCCAAGTAATAGAGAAGCGGTTAAGAAACAGCTGAAATAACTATATAGAACTGAGATTGAAATAAAAAAAGATAAACTTAGTACTGTCAAAGGAGGGCATCTTGACCTCATGGTGCATTACACTTTCAAGTCTGTTATGTTTCTGAGATGGTGATCTGATGTCCCCCAAGCTTTGTGCATAAGCGTATGAGAGGTTTCAACACAAATGCGAGGGTCTGGGAAAGCATCATCATACTCCCCATACTGATCGTTTCACCAGCACAGGAGGTAAGTTATATAAATGTAGAAAACACTGACAGTTTTAATTGTCTAGAATAGTTCAGCTCAAGTAAAAGTATTTCCTGTTTCATTTGATGGCATATCAGGCAAAACAATAAAATTATGGTCTTCAGAGCTCATAAATATGTGAGCTACACAACTAATTGCTGCACATAGAATTTTTCCTGAAGACAAGTTAACTACCAGAGTAATTAATTGATATCAAACAAAATATGTCCAGGTACATTACTACTGAAGACTTTCAGAAAATCAAGGTGTTTGTAAATTGGAGAAATATTTCAGGTACAAAGTTATGTTGAAATGACCTTCTTCTACAAACATACCACAGCCTTGTTCGTCACTGTTGTCTCTGCAGTCATCATTCCCATTGCACACTGCCCACAACGGTATGCAACGGTAATTGGCTCTACAGCTGAATTGTGTGTGATTGTCACACCGATAGGCAGGGCCCACTGAAAGAAGCAGTTGTCAGAGTTAGCTGTGTTAATTAGCCATTAAGCTGTCCTCGCTATTCTGCCGTTCAAAATCTGTTATCATTTATAGTCAGTTATTTCTAATAAAAAGAGCTATCTGCTAACTTCAGTGTTGTAAAAGAGAAAGCATCAAATATATCCGATTTTACTATATTTTCCAATCTATGCTGCTTGTATTCTGCATATGCTACAAACCCACAACAGTTTCAAACCACATTCAGTGTGTTTTCCCCTTAAGTATTTAGACCTGGTAATGGTGGTAACAGAAGCCCCAAACCTGGAAGCCAGAGGAGGCAGCTTGTCCTCAGATGGCAAAACTTGGTCACAAGTTCTTCCAGATGGCCAGTGACTCACAAATATATGCTGGAGCACATAGGAAAATCCTGCTGTTAAACATAGGCTAGACTGTCCTCTGTGTTTGTTCTCCTTTTAAGCTTTTGTTCCAAATCATGTGCCTACCATCATGAGAAACTTTAGCTTCAAGAAATGAAACTTTATTTTGTGTTTGTAAAAAGTATGACACATGTCATGCTCCAAAGTGAAGCAAGCTAGAAATTGGTGAACTGGCATTCACTGCTTTGACAGAGGCAATGGATCAGCATATATCCTTTTTACAAAGTGTTGTTCGGGGCCAAGCAAAGGATGCTGCTAGCATCAAACAAGTCAGAGTGAGACGCTGCCAGTTCTAGCATAGATAAGCTTTCTCCCCTTCAAGAACGAGAAAGTAGTAAATTACTGCATAGCTTCTATTCCTTTCCAATATTCCTTTCCAATAAATTTTCAACCTTAGGAAAATTAAGTAATGCAGTTTGCTCTGCTTTTGGTGCATTATAATGTAGGCAGCTTACTACAGCTGTGTGCTTACTGCATTCGTGGAACGGCTCATCAGAGTTATCACCACAATCATCATCTACATCACACTTCCAGGACTGTGGGATGCAGCGGCCATTGTCACATTTAAATTGGCCCGGGGGACAGGTTCTACTGGCGCAGTGAGTACTATCTTCATCCGAGTTGTCACCACAGTCATCCTCTTTATCACACTGCCAGGCTTCTGGGATACATCGTTTATTGGCACACTGCCACTGATGGGTTTCACACTGGTGAGTTGCTGAAAGAATACAAATTGGCTGTTAGGATACTGAAACTTACAGGAATGGGCTGCTGCTGTGGTGTCAATTGAGCACTTACCACGTCTATACCAAAAGCTAAAAAGAAAGCCAGTAAAAATTTAAAACATCACATTTACTTGCCCAGTTAAGGTACAGATTTCTCATGTCACATGGCACATTTCCCATGAGCATCTTTGGACAAACTCACTAAGACTCTACATTTTTCTAGGAGCGAGACAGATATTACCTTCTCCTAAAACAGAGGGTAGTAAACCCAGCATTCAAATATGACTGAGGCAGGGCCTCCCAGTCACTTCACAGAGGAGCTAAGTGACATTGTGGCTCTGGCCGTGTTACCAACTTAGATGTACATTGCCTGATGAGCCTGTTCTCTGACCATGAATGAAGATGTCAGAAAACTTAGCAAAAGACCGTGCTAGTAACAGCTCCACAACCTATAAATGTACAGCTTCTATTTCCAGAGGGCAAAGCACTGGAAGTTGACGTCAGCAGTGCTGGCAAACTGGGGGAGCTCTGAAGGTCATGAAAGTCGGAGTCAACAGTTACCTCTGCTTCTAGATTTTGTATGTCTCACTGGACACCACCCTACTACTTTTTCACATATACTGCTAAACTGTTCAAGAGGAAACAGTATATTATAATTTTCTAGACTCAAGGATTCTATTCCCACGCAGAAGATGATGAGCAGAAGGAATTATATAGACTGAATTTTATTGTACCCAGTATGTTAAAAACGGTGACACATTATCCAGCTGCCACATTTCTACTTATTTAATATTCCCCCGTGCCACACTTAAGAGCTTAGCTATTTGAAACGTAGGTAAAATTGACATTTTATTTAATTCTGTTGTTGTTGGAAACACTTTACTAATGAAAGGCAATGTAATTATCAATTATACAACCACATCACTTTCCCCCCCACCTGCCCTTTGTATTACTAAGCTTGCAACTGCCAGAACTACATTATTTACAGAAAGACAACTGAGGATGTGCTTTTTTAAATTAGACATAAGTATGTTGAATAAGACACGTTTTTAAGGAAATAAGATTAATCCACAAGCATAATTAGGCTACATTTCTAAAATACTGCCATCACAAACAGCTCTCCAAAACAAATCTTCTCACATGCACTGGGTTTTGTGCAATACAGAGGGTGAAATAATTTTGTCCCATCATACAAAGCTCTAGAATACAGGGAAAATTACCATAGCTGGTAGACTGACTTGGGCATTTAGGAAGCCTTAGATTCCTCATACTCACCATGGCTTTACTCTGGACAAAAGTAAGTGATTCCTATTTCTAGTATTTTATACCTCAGATTGTAATTTATACCAGTGCAAATCTATCTCAAAGATACAGAAAATGTTTATGTTTTGATATATTACATTTTTGCTGTCCTTTACCCTGTTTTTACACTGAGGTGAATTACTCTAGCAGGTGCAAGACTAGAAAAGACTGCATCTGTCTACCCTGCCTTTTCACCTGTAAAAAAGGGAGAACGATCCTGAAATTTAGATACCGTTTACATGCTTCGTACTAGCAAAACACTTAAATTTATTAGTTGTAACATACCACATAGTACAGGATCTTCATCTGATCTGTCATGGCAATCTGGTTGGGTATTGCACAAGAAATGTGGACTTGTGCAGTTCCCATCATTACACTGGAACTGACCGACAGGACAGTACCGGTGTGGACAGGTAGGGGGCTCATCGGAGCCGTCTCGACAGTCCCTCTGTCCATCACATTTCCACCAGATAGGAATACACCTACAAAGAGAAAACAGTGTTTTCTTTGTCAAGTATATGTCTCTACAGATATACAACCACCCTTTTACAGCACAAAAGACATTCTCGTCTCAGTGTTATATCTTGAAACTTCCAAGACATCTTGAATTTCATGTCTTCTGTTTCATATATCAAATGCTAACAAAATATGCCAGAATACTGTCACCAGAAACAGATTATACTGGTGGGCCTCTAAAAGGAAGTTCACAGCAAATTAATAAGGATTTAATTGTTATGTATATTTGTGGTAACCACCTCTCATGCTTTTTAAATCAATCTTCAATTGGATTTTTAATGAGGTAACATTTTAATAATTCACCTGAACTTCAGCACAAGAATTTCATTAGGAATTATCACTGTAACACTGCTTCAAAAGGCCACCCAATAAGCACGCCTGCCTCACAGGCTCCAGAGTGATACAATATCAGCACAGTAGCTCTTATACCGCCATTCCTCTCCCTTCACTGAAGAAATGAGCCCCCACATCAGCTAAATGGCTTTCCTGGGCCACTGGCAGACCGCATATATTTGGCAGAAACAGATACATTGTAAAAGATATACAAAAAATAACAGAAGGTTCCAGGTTTGTGAATTTAACTGGAAATGGTTTCTGGAGGTACAGGTTTCTAACAACTTAAAACTTTGCTACATTAGCAATATCACATAACAGGAAGCAAAGGAAAAAAATACTATTTGAACAATGAGTCTGGAAGTATTTTTCCAAAATGGAAGCCTCTCTGGTCCTGGTTTTGTCTTTGCAAGCATACCACAAACTCATAGTGAGAGCAGAAGGAATCCCTAATTTCGTGACATTTTGAAGAGACTAAACTATACAATATATCCTTAAAAAGACATTGAAAAAAAGACGGTGGACTCACCTCTCAGTGTCTGCACAGAGAAACTGTGTGCTAGAGCACATTGGAAGGCAGTGGGCCGTATTGCCGAACTGTACTATCATGAAGTTATCAGGACATTCACAGGAATAACCCTGACCACCAGCTTTTATTAGACAAAGATGGGAACAACCACCATTGTTGGTGCCACAAGGATTATGAACTGGTAAAACAGAAGAATAAATATTACCATACTTTGCATACAGACCAGGACACAAAGGTCTCAATCTACAACAGATTCTTCTAATACTGTATTGAAAGCTTAAATGTAGTAAGTTGAAAAACAAAACCTAGATAAGTAGGCACTTAGTGAGAGAAATATGTATGATTTCATATACAGCAAATGTACGCTATTAAGCCATGTTAAGATGTTTTAGAAACTACTTTAAAATTATGCATTTCCAGTTATTGCTATTCAAAGAAAAGGCAATTTATAAGTGTATAGTAGAGGCCTATACTTACTGTGTGCATTTTATTCCCCTCACCAAAGGCAAAAGCTGAGTGCACTCAGGACCCTTTACAATTAGCATATATACTCTGTATAACAGCTGACCCTCTAAATGCCAATCTAATTCCGTTTTCTCACCAAATGGCTGTCTGTATGGATGGTAAACATGGATGTCAAATGGCCTGTGTGTGGTGTTCACAAGAACAGTCCTGTCTGATCCATCATATTTATTTCCCTTTTCAACAGTTCTTGTGTTCCAGTCAGTCCAATATATTGTGTCTTCAAAAATTGTTATTGCAAATGGATGAGGTAAAGTTCCATCATATACGGTGTGACGATGATGTCCATCCAGGTCAGAGTACCTACACAAAGAAAAATATGCACAAAACATTCAGATAAATGCTAAAACTTCTTCACATCTTTATTACGTATGCTTATGGTACTTCATTATTGGCGACCAGGATCATGCAACGTGGAATTGCAGCTTCTCTAGTCCCTAATGATAGAGCACTGTCCTCAGTGAATTCATGTTAAGATATGCAGGAAAGTAAAACAGGCTATTTAGGCAAATAAATGGAATAGAGGAACAAGCACTGAAATGTAAAGTCTTCCCACAGAAGCGTATCAGCTAGTTCAATGAAATTTTGCACATTTACTGCCTTACAGCAAGTTATTTTTGTCACATGGGAGACTAGCTTGCCTGATCATTCAGACTGCTAATAACAGAACACTTAAGACAATAATAGGCCTCCTATATTCCTAAATTTTACATGTGTCTGATTTAGAGCCTCCTCTGATGAGATATCTTCAGTAAGATTTTATATTTTTACTATCACCTTGTTATAGGGGGAAATCATTAAATACAAGAGAGAAAAAGGGACAGAGAAACATACATATAATTAATGTAAGTTTTTTAAAAAGATGTTTTTAACACTTCAGCATAGAAAAGGCTACCAGAAGAATGAATGTAAAGAAGTAAATACAAATCTAAACGTACATGTAACTATTAATACAAATATAGATACTAATAAAGTTTTTTAAAAAGATGTTTTTAACACTTCAGCATAGAAAAGGCTACCAGAAGAATGAATGTAAAGAAGAAGTAAATACAAATCTAAATGTACATGTAACTATTAATACAAATATAAATACTAATATAAATACAATTGATTCTTTTTAAAGTATTTCAATGCCTTGACAACAACCAGAATGCTAGTTATTAATTTTTACTGATATTTAAGTGGAAATTTTCTAACACTAGAAGCAATTAATAATTTTTCTTGATTAATAAAAAACCCCATATGTTAGCAGGAAATTCCATATCGTACCTATGGACAAACATTCAGACATCTTCTAATGATGTGTATACCATTTTGTTAGCACATAAGTGTTGAGCTGTAACTAAACTAGTTATCTATAGGCAGAAACAAGAGAATCAGACAAAATAGTGATTTTATACTCAGTTTTGCTTTGGTTCAGGTTGTACACCTAGAGAAGTTGCATATTCAAGTACAGACTGTGAATCTTTCCACTGTAATTTTTGGACCCCTTCCAGTGGGACTTAGGATGCAAATACACGAGCTAGGCTACTGTGTCGTCTAGCTATTTGTATCGCCTGCTACTCCAGACTTTCTGACTCTTTGTTTCGTGTAGAGTCAGTGGGTAGAAATACCTACAATGCTTACAGCACATATAAATCCTACCACTGCGATCTGACATGAAAAATATTTCAGTTGTTTTATTTGTTTCTGTGTACGTACTCAATGTAATTTAGATGGGCATCTGCCCAGTACAACTTGTCGTTGGTGTAATCTATGGTGAGTCCATTGGGCCACTCTAACTTTGTAGAGATAATCACCATCTTCTCCTTGCCATCCATGCCTGCTCGTCCAATATAGGCTCGATCTGCCCAGTCTGTCCAGTAAATCTGCCTGTTCAAATCAATACTTATAGTTAGGATTGTAGTAAAAATATGCAGAAGTAAATATTAGAAGCCACATCTCAAATATAGTATTTCCTGCAACAGAACTAAAGCAAAGATTGAGAGAAAAAGTTTAATATATTTGTCACTAACTGCTACAGCAGACAATTGTGTGACGACAATTATCTTTAAAGAAAGTAAGTGGCAGCCTCACTGGTTATCAAACCACACACACTTCTATCAACCTTTTTAGCCTTGCAGTCAAAACTTCCTTGACCATGTGGAATCAAATTCCACTTTCAATGATATCTGACAGCCCTGCATATATACCTATGAAAGGCAAGATACTATTTTTCCTAAGCTGCAACTAAGACCTCATGCCACACAAATCTAAGTGCAGGCAGCCAAAATTTATTTCATATTTTCAGAGACAGTGCAAGACTATTTGCAAAAGAAAGGAAAAGCACTCTTGAAATGTCATACCCATATTTTGGATGAACAACAATTGCTCTAGGGTACTGAAAGCAGAAAGTGTTGTTGGCATCCACACACCGATCCACCAGTTTTTTCCGGAATCTTCCATCAAGTTCAGCGACATAGAGACAATCTTTGTAGGCATCCACCCAGTACAATTTTCTGAAATGTTTTAAGAGTTCAGTTATTTACTCTTATTTACTTTTTTTGGTTTATTTTTCTTCACAGCATCTTAAATTTCACAGGTTTTTTTTCTCCTAGAAGCAATATATCCACTGTAAAGGAATACACATACTGTACTGACACCTCTTCTACACCATGCTCCAGACTGCCCTTTTCACTCCTGCTGTTGCTGCATCCACAGTCATTGGTGCCAAATTCAAACTTACAGATGCCCAGCTGCATAATAACATGCTACTTGCCTATAAATTCCTAAACCCCTTTTCTCTTCCCTTCCTCTCCTACCAATAATTCCTCTCCTTTCCTGTGAAGAGGAGCAGGAAAACAGACGTGCAGTGCAATGGATTGTGACCAGGGCTGCAAAGTATTGGAGAAAATCACCATCTGTTCCATGCTGCCACCTCTGCTCTCATCAAACAGGTAGAACAGTTGCCAGGTTCTCCTTTGAAAATTCCTAAGCAGTTTGATGGCCTAATTTAAACTTCACCTAGAATTTTCTAACACTTGTATTACTTTGCCTAGGAATTATACACAGCTGTAAAGAAAGAAATCATGCAAGCTAAAGCAATGATTTTAAAAAGCTTCCAACAAAATAAAGCATTTAATTTAATTAGAACTATAGCAGGCTACTTTGAAATTGTCTGCCCAGCTGGTCAGTTCCAGCATCCACAGGGTCATTCCAGAAATAGCCTGACAGATACAGTCTCTGTCTACACCACCCTCAGCAGTACCATTCCCACCAGGGAGGAGGAGAAGGTAGTCTTCCCCAACCTGCACCTCACAGCATCCTCCAGTCCTCTCCCTATACTGACAGTGAGCAGAAAACTTCATATACCATTGTATCATCCTTCAGCCTGTCTGAAACACTGAAACAAAAACTGAATGAAGACATAAGTAATGGTAGATGAAATAATTCAGCAACTGTATAATAACGGAGCAGTAGGACCACTTTAGCTAAAATTAGGCTTTTTCTTCCTCATCTCTCCATGAATCATAAAGCATTGGAGACTGCTGGCAACTTTAATTATCCTTAGGTTTAGAGACAAAGTGGTTTAAAAATAAAAAACATTATATTGACGTATTCATATAAATACTCATATTACTTCCAAATGCAACTTTTTGAATCCTCATTATTTTGCAGAGTCTGATCTATGATATTTAAACTTTTCATATTGATAGCACCGCACTCAGAAAGCAAAACCTGATGAAACACAGCCAAGAACACTGTCAGAGAGGGCACCACATACGGACAGTTTCTGTGGCAGTAAATTACACTACTTTTTGACAAACAGCGGGCAATTAAAAAATGACCACAACACAAAGTGCTTTCCAATTACCTCACCCTTATGTTGCCCTCCTTACAGCAAATAATGTGGACCATGTTGTCTGAGTGCCAGTTAAAGATGCATTTTTCAAGAGCAAAAGAAGCCTCCTGGTACAGGAGCTAAATTTTATTAATGTTAATTATTATTTACTTCATTGAAATCTAGTTACCTATCGTAACATATTGTTCATACACAGTGTGAAGCCTGCATCCCAACCCCAACAACTGCTAGCAAAGGAATAAAGAGCCTAAGCTCAGAATCCCTACCCCATAGCCACATGTAACATCCCACCTGCCTGCTTGCCTAGCCTGTTCATTAATGTCTTCCTAACAAGTTTTTCCCAAGGGTCATATGCGCTACTTTATTATTGATCAGACAGCAACTCTGATATAACTTCAGTGTACTAGATATGAGAGCAATTAAAGAGAAGTGTTATGTAATGTATTAGATGCCAATAAACAATTCCAGAGTGGTTGTGTAAGACTGCATTCACAATGCAAACCTATTTCAGCACTGATCAGAAATTTCATATGAAGTGGGAGAAAAACCCTAAGAATAATTCCCTCGCACATCATTTCCTTAGTAGCCCAGAAAGACAGAAAATGTATTTTCTTACCTGCCAACCCAGTCAACAGCGATACCTTCCCCGTTGGGCACATCATCACTTATCACTGCCTCCTTATTTGTCCCATTTAGGAACATTCGTTCAATGACCTTCCTCCCCACATCAATCCAGTACAACCTCTTTTCCACCCTGTCAAAGTCCAGTGCCACCACATTTCTCAGTCCTTGCAAAATGAGAGAGTAAGACTGGCCATCTGCTGTGAGATTTCTCAGATAGTAACGGTTGCTAAAAATAAGGTATGGGGAGATATTACTATTTTGCCGGCAACTTTTTCCGTCAGGCTCCCGGATATAGCCTGGGGCACACTTACAGATGTAGGAGCCAGCTGTGTTCTCACAAATCTGGCTACATACTGATGGAGTTTCATTGCACTCATCAATATCATCACAAGTCCGTTTATCAGACATAAGTTTGTATCCAGGATGACAAGAACAGTAGAAACTTGTCTGTGTGTCTGTACAGTCATGATCGCATCCACTGATTGAAGGGTCACTGCATTCATTTATACCTGAGGAAGGAAAGGAGTTCTATTCAAGGAACTGACTAGCAGAGAAAATGGTACAGTCACTTCCCAATGTACTCTCTCTGTCTCTCTCTCCCTGCTACCCCCTGAAACTGCTGGATATGAATCTGAGCTGCTGTAATAAAGGAGCAAGGAAAAGATTCTAACCTAATATAAAATTATTCTAGCTCCTCTGAGATCTGTCACAAAACAGACTGAGTGCAAAATATACACTTATGAACAGTGTGTTTTGGAAATGTATAGATAACAATGTATAAACTATATTTACAGTTTATATGATTAGCTAATTTTCACAGTTTGTTAAAACAGTATATAATAACTATGATTTAATTAAAACAAAAAATACATACATTTCTTATAATCCTTCTGACAGACCACCATGGCATAGATATGATTGTAAACAAGCAACCGTCTTAAGAGTTCATTTATTTTAAAGCTGCCTAAGCGTTTTAAATTAAATAAGACAGTACCAATAAATCTACACATACCACATCCTTTTTCATCACTATTATCTAAGCAATCATCCAACCGATTGCAGACTTTAACCATTTCAATGCAGTTTCCATTGTCACACTTAAAATGATGGGGGGAGCAGGTCGCTTCTGGTGTACTACAGAGATGTTCCAGCTCATCAGATTCATCACCACAGTCATTATCCCCGTCACAGATGTAGGCCTTGGAAATGCAGCGCCCATTCTGACAAGTAAACTGGTGCTGTTGACATGGCTCATAGATGCATCCCCTTTCATCACTGCTGTCACCACAGTCATTCCGCCTGTCACATCTGAAGAAGAATGAACACTTTTTTCAAATATAAGGCGGCAATCATTAGCTCTAAGGCAGATGGATAGATACACTCTCCTGATTTCCAAAGAAGGTCAGAGATTATTGGTTCCAATGAAGACTTTCAGAAATCAGGGTTATATTATATACAGTCTGATCCCGCGGGTCCTGCTTGTATTCCCTGTATGCATTACAAGCTGAACAGAAATCACCCTAGGAGAGGTTACTAGGCACAATAAAAAGGATTAAATGCTAATGGTGAGCACTGGGGATATTAACATAGACAATTCCAAAGCATTTTCAAGTCAAAACTAATGCATGAATGCGGAGCAGATAGTTTCATTACAATATGCAGACCTACTTAACAACTATATAGTGTGGAAAAAAGGTTGAATTAGCTGCTTCACTTTAAGCAAATTTTGATAATTTCTGCAGCAGCTCAGGTAGTTACAAACCTGTATGAGTTTCGGATGCACAAGCCATTACTACAGGTAAACTCATTTTCTGTACAAGATCTTCGTGTGCAGTTCTGGTGTTCATCAAATGCATCACTGCAGTCAGCATCACCATCACAGACCCATGCCCGAGGAATGCACCTCCTGAGTGGGGGTCGATTGTTAGCGCATGTGAACTCTGCTGCTGTGCAGTTGCGGTTTGCTGTAAGAAAAGCAGGTTTCTTTCACACACACACACAGCCTGGACATCCATCCTTAATCCACAATACAGCCATGCTCTGCTGCACATGCAGAGACAGATGCCACTGCACCCTCTCATATAACAAAGCTCATACTCATTCCCACTAATTTTCACTGAGTTCTTCATGGAGGCTGACTGGGAGCCAAAGCACTTCAGGATTCCTCAGGCAATGCTGGCATGTGCAGAACTCTGGATCTTGGCTGGATTCTCAGCATAAACTTTCCATGTGCCTGGCCAGATTTTCTGGGAGCTGAACAGTTAGTAGACCTAGGCTCGCTATCCCCTGCTTTCTTCAAGGTATTCTGTGCTCCAGGGAGCAAACAGAGGGAGCACTATTGCCATTAAAAAGGGCAAGGACTACAAGTGTATCCCGCTGCTGTTAAAAGAACCAAGGATCAGAACCAGGCTTGATGAATCTTCTTCCCTTTGTTAACCCTCCAAACAGCCATGCTTCTTTTGCTCACTAATTTTTAAAGAAATTACACCAAGAACATGTGGTTATTAATATGCACAAGATGCAGGGCATGATGATCAGGAAGTATCTCCACTGAAGCTACTATTCCTACCCAGATTATACCAACAACCAAGGTTAATTATAGCTCCATTTGAGTTCAACAATTGAAAGAAGAGTAATCACAAAATTAGAACAATTAATTTTCTTTATGACCAGTAAAATAGTCAATATTAATTCAATATAATGAAAGTGAAGGTACAGGAAGAGTGTACCTCATGCTTAATGTGCACCTTTATGGATAGAAAAATTGGCAGAGGGTAGGAGTTTGGGGTTGGTTGGTTGGTTGTTTTCTAAAAAATGCCTGCGGGACAAACAAAAAAGTGCAATATCTATTTGCATTAAACACTTACCACAATTATGTCTTTGATCCTCATCACTCATATCCCCACAGTCATTATCACCATCACAGATCCATGTTGCTGGGATACATCTGCCATCATCACATCTGAACTGGTCGCTTGAACAAGTCCGCACTTGGGGCGCTTAAAAACGAACACAATCACTCTCCTTGTTAAACTAACCTGCACTGCCATGACAATCTACTGAGGAGGGTATTTTAAGGAGAATCTTATGATATGAAATGTAAAATAGAAGCTTAAATGTAAGACAGTTAAGATATAAGCTGCAAGACATTTTCTTTTTCTTCCTCCCTGGAGATTACTCTACTTCTTTTCAACTTCTTACCCCCTTTTCTCCCCAAACACAATACTGCATGCACACTCCTTGTGCAGCGTGACATCTGCTTTTACATCCAAAACAATGTCAAATTATTTTCTACCTTTTGTCACTTGATTCACCACCATCACAGTCTTACAAAGAGATAGGAGGTTATACATTAAAAGTAATCACATTAAGAGCAATAAATTGTGGCAATTAAAACCCTTCATATTCCATACACAGCTTTAAGTATTTAAGACTTGAATTACTCAGTGATTTAGATTACTTAGAGTCAGCGAATAAACCTCAGAAGATAGTTACTTTTCACCTAGTCTGGACTCAAGCTGCTGCCTAAAAGAGGAACTACTGATATCCCATAACCCATCATGTTGTATCTTCTGAGAGTAAACTTACCACAGGAGGCAGGTTCATCAGAGCCATCAGCACAGTCTATTCCTTGATCACAGTACCAATGAGCAGGAATACAACGTCCCAATGTACAACGAAACTCACTATTTGTGCAAGTCAGTGAGACTGGAAGAAAAAACCTATGTATGACTTCTTTCTTTCTGTTACCTTTCCAACTTGTTTTAAGTTGCTTTTGAGTCCATGTTAAGCAAAAATATTACAAACCCCAAAAAAGAAAGAGAAAAAATTATGCTAGGAATGATGACTTTTCACAGTCTATTTGCAAAGAGTTCTTTGTACAAACTAGCTTGATCTTCATATGCAGAAAATGGGCTTAATTCTCTCCTTGGGTGTACATATCAGCTAATAAGTAGACAGAATTTGCCCTGGAAATAGGATTGCAGCAATTGTAAATAAGTTCTATGTTTATACTTGAGATCTGTGCACAAGAAAATGACCACAGTCCAATATGCTCATTTCTCCAGTGCCTAAACCAGGTGGTAGAAGACTCCATGCTTTACAAGGAATCAAAGGTGCAGTAAGGAAGTAATATCTCATGGTAGATAATGCTTTCCTTGTTCTCCCACTGATTTTTCTTCACTTGCAGGTAAGAATCTTTTCTTAATGGCAATGAAGAACAAACTGTAACACTGAACAGTTCCAGCTAAGCATGCTGCAAATATTCCTCCTGCACTTTGGCAGAGCCCCTTGATCCTGGCAAGTATAGTGGGTTTGATAATTTCTTCAGTAGTTACCAATACTTTCCTGTATCCTCTGATGGTTTCAAGATACCAAAAAGGACCTAGTCTGGCCTTTTAACTTGCTTTTCTATGTGCCTTTAATGATGGAAATCAAAGACAATTAACACATTGCTCATTAATATCTTAGGGCTTCTTTCATCTCCCATTCTCCTTTTCTCTCCCTTTCTCTCTCTCTTTCTTGCCCTTCACCACTTCTCAATTTAAGTAATTTCAGTAATTTGCTGCTGGGACAAATAGTAGAAGGGACAAAGCACACCTTTCATGAGCAGCACAAGAATCACTATGCCTGTATATAAAGCCACATATTTTTGACATGTAGCAGTCCATAGATAAAAGTGGCCATGTTCTGGCTAGAAAAATTGAACTGATACTTTAGAAAAATTGTGGCATATTTTTCTGCATTCAAGGCACATTCATTGGTACCACCATCCAAGGCAGGTATCTTTAGAAAAACTAGTAAAAGCAAAAATAATCCACTCAGGCAATACTTAAAATAATGGATACTTTCAGATGATTTATGTTTTACAAACTGATCCAAAACTTTTTAGATGGGAAAAGTACTACCTAGCTAATCCCAAATACAAATGTCTGTACTAGCAAAGATAAGCTGGTTTGTAATTAAGGCTGATTGAAAACTAGACACTTCATACACTAACTGTAGGCTACAATGAGCAACAAATCTTATGCTAAGGTACACATAACTACATGAAAGAGCAAAAAGAAATTACATTTGAGACTGTATTCAACTTCATTTGATTAAAAGGAAAAATATTCTAATGTTAAAGTTCCAGAAAAAGCCAATTCACTATAATACTTAAGTGCCATTTACCTTGTAAAACCATAAAGGATACAGAGCAGAATAAGCAAAAGGAATGATCCCTCAAATGCTGTATAAAAATGCTGCAAAAAATTATGATCCTTTTTATTAGATAAAAAGCATGATTTAGATAACTGACAGCTAATAATACACTGCATATACCTTATAACTCCTCAGTACTACAAGAGTAGATGTTTTGAGAACAGTTGGAGTTACGTCAAAGGTAAAGAGCAGTGGAATAAATTACCAAAGTACAAGAAAAGTAAACAAGGCCCATTAACTTACCACAGTGAGTGGGACTCTCATCACTCATATCTCCACAGTCGTTATCACCATCACACAAATACGTTCGAGGAATGCATATATTTGTGCTTTGACATTTTGTATAACCAGACTGGCATGTGCGGTCCGCTTTAAGGAAGGAGGAAAAAAAAAAAAGCAAAAGTTCTTTAGAGCTTTTTTTTTAATACCGTTAAGCTGTATCTCATTGAAAAGTACATAATGTTAAAAAGAGTCCCATGCCACTCTACTTGCTAAAGTGCACTCATACTACTCATGCTATATGGAAACAATTAGACAATTGCTTTTATTGACAAAAATCCTGACAAAAACATGATCAAAGAAATACATGCCAATACTTGACGGTGTGGGAATGTAAACTGATATGTATTCACATTGTAATGCCTGCATTTGCGACCAGCTGGTACTGTGTGAATCATCAGACCAACTACAAATGACTAATAGACCAGGCATTTCAAATATTCAGATTTCACTCAGAATAAAAAAATTGCCACAGATAACATGTTTAAAAAAATCAGTGTGCACACAAAAATGTGGAAAAAACTCTGAAGACAGTTTCATCAGTTTCACTAACTACAGATAGAAATTTTCCACAGAAGAACGTAGTCTTAGTGTAGAGACATGATTAGTTTGATTAACTGCAAGAGTAGTCAATATTCAGTAGTCAAATCAGTTTATAACTTAAGGAAAAAAAAATGATAACTTTTTGAGAGTTATAAGGAACATAATTTTAAACACAATAAATATAAACTGTGTCTGTATAAGAGTCACAATATACACTCCTGATTAAATCTAGTATAATTAATATGGCATCATACAAAGTAAAAACCCACTGTCATACTCCAGGCTAATCCTGCAAAAATAGAACCCCTGCATCCAATTAATCCGAAATGATTTTTTTTAAGTCCATGGGATTACTCACAAGACCTAACACCGAGCACTGCATGAGCATTTGTTGCACCAAGGCAGACTATTTAAAGCAATAGTTATAACATCTTAGGGTACTCCAGAATATCTTTTAACAATTCTACTTGCTTCAAATAACACAAAGCAGAATTTGTAATGTATATGAAGAAATCTTTTATCCTCTTTGCTGATTTTGTCATAATTCTTCACACACAAAAACATTTGCCTCTTCTTTGGTCTAAAGGGTCAGACTCAAATATGCACTAGGTAATTAGGATAAACTTACGGCAATTTCTCTCATCTGATGTGCCATTATCATAACAGTTGTTTACTCCATTGCAGACATACTGAAGAGATATACACCTTCCATTATTGCAAGTAAATTCTGTGTGGGAGTCACAAGTTCGGAACAAGCAGCCAACCTCATCGCTGTTATCTCCACAGTCATTGTAGTGATCACAGCGGTAGTGATAGGGTACACATCGCCCATTACCACAGGTAAAAGCTGTTGGCTGACAAGTATGGAAAGCTGCAGGAAACAAACAAAAAAAATTATAAACAAAAATGTACACAGACAAAATGCAATCTAAGTTCTCAGACAAAGTAAAAAGTAAAATCACGATGTTTTTACCTGCCAGGGCAAACACAGCTGCAAAACGGACTGCATGAAAAGTAAATACATATTTGAATTAAACAAAGTAGCAATTGGCTATACATGATAAAAATTCAATACTGTAGTGCTTTTGGATTCTAGAGCAAATCAGTTGCTATTCAGACCTCAAGTCTGTGAGCAAGCAAGGGATCATTTCCAAACTACAGCCACAAGATCCATTATCATAAAGCCATAAAAGTGATAGAGAATACAGTACAAGCAAGACAAAGTCTGCATTACTTTCTCATGTAGTTATTTTAAATGCTTACCACACACACTTTCCAACTCATCACTGCCATCACCACAATCATTGTCATTGTCGCATTTCCAACGCTCAGAGATACAGTGCCCATTAAGGCATGTGAAGAAACCAGTATCACACCTAGTACCATTATCCACAATACAATGCCTGTTATTATTGGCTAAATACCAGCGACCTTCTGAGGGGCACTGACATTCTGCACCAGATGGACCTAAATTTATGTTTGACAGTAAGAAAAAAAAAAAAAGGAGACAAAAAATGAAACAGATTTAACATTGATGCTTTAGATGGGGTTCTATGAAACTGTTCACAGCTGTAACACTGGAAAATGCAATGAAATTCTTACAACTCCTCTACGATCCATCTGCTTAGGTAGAATTGTGGTGACTTAGCCAGATTTTTATCTCAGTTAAGCATATTAACCCATTAGAAGCCACAAAATTTATTTCAAAATTCCCTAGAGGAACTGTGATCAGAACTTGGAGTGCCTTAATATTTGCTTGTTGTCCAAACAGTTTTTGGGTAGCAGCAAGATGGCATCTAATATTTTCAAAAAAAAACACAGGGTTTTCAAAACTCCTTGTACTAGAATAACTGCTCTTCTCAAAATCTATGAGAAGTTTGAGTTGTTCTCAGGCAAAACAGATTTTTAAAGGCATTTAAGATGCTAAAAATTAAAGCAGGCACTGAATGAATTTTTCAAAGTCAGGGATCATAAATTCCAAAAATTCACAACACATGAATCAGCTCTCTAACAGGTATGCTCTTTAGGGTACACTGCCATTCTGGTTTCCTGGCCATCTGGACTGGTGACCTGTTGGAGCACTTCGACTCTCTCCTTACATGTGCATAAGGAGAGATAAAAGATGGGACACATATGACACTCAGGTCTCACCCCAATATGCAGCTGATCATACAGAGTATGTTTCTGGAGTCCAGGACTCAAAAGGACATCTGCCCCACAGTATAGATATCAATTTGTGCTCTCCTCTTAGTAATTGTCCAACATTTAAAATGAGGCAGTAGGAATGTTTATTTTGGAAATTAATCATTAGGGAAA
>NW_010512476.1:28309-44423 GCF_000687285.1 Phaethon lepturus | reverse complement strand
AAAGACTTCATAATATCACGTGATAAAGAAACAGTAACCATAAAGATTTTTTAAATATGTGATCGGAAACATGTGTTCAGTATACAGCATATCAGTGTGTATTCCTACGATAATCATATGCTGCAGAGTTCACTTCATGTCTCATCCCAGAGGGAAAAAAAAAAAAGTTAAAACCCCAGAAAACAATGTTTTGGTTTACATTAGAGAAACCCGTAACTTTTATTTGTGAGGATTCCCAGACACAACCCTCAGGTGTGCTGGCAAAATACCATGACTTTGAATGGCAATCATTTTGATTGCATTTATAAATAAAACAAAGACTAAACATTTAGGAACACTAAGAAATATTTTAGTGGTCTACACACAACTAAAACTGTTATACTATGAACTCTAATACAGGCAACACTAATCGTTTACAGTCATCAAGGACAATAGCTTACCTGGTGCACAGATGTGACTGCAGCCACCATTGAACTGGTTGCAAGGGTTGGTACACTGCTGCTGCTTACTTTTTGCCCAGACATGAATATCCATTGGCCTTTGTGGAAGATTCATGATCATTACAATCTGATCTGAACCATCATACTTATTAGCTCGGTAAATGCTTCGTGTGTTCCAGTCTGTCCAATATATGTGCTGATCAAACAATGTCATTGCAAAAGGATGCAGAGCAGTGCTAACAATTACCTCACGATTTGTACCAGTGAGAGTGCATCGCTCAATCTTCTGCCTAGAATAACAAAGAAATTATTACATCTTAAAAGAAAGAAGTCTTTTAATTTCTGTATATACCATGCCCTAACTAGCCCTGCCATTAGTATCCACCATTTCAGTAATGTGCACCAGGATGTAGGGTGCTGTTATGAGTTAATAATCTCAAATTTTCCAATCTATGGCTTCAACAGTGAGGCAGAGCAACAGCTCTGTAATACTGACACAATAACGTACTGGAAGTAATTGGGCTAAAGATCAAAATGTTTAAACAACTATGTTACTGAAAGCTAAAACAAATGCAAAACTTCGTGAGACAATACATTTTTGGAATGGGTATGAAGTTAATGACTTCTTGTACCAGGAGAAAATCAACAGTCCCATGAAATGGGGCATATTTTTATTTCAGTTTTATCTTCTGTAGATCTAAATTTACACAATTAGGAAATACAAGCAAATTCACAAGACTATAAACATGCATTTTCTGCTATTTCTCACATAAGAATAAAGGAGGGAAAGACAGTTCTAATACATCATAACCACCACATATATAACATCGAATAGCCACAAATATATAGTGTATGACAAATGTTCTTCCTAGTTCATCTTCCTTAGGAATGGTGTTTGCAATGATAAACAAAATTCCAACAAACAAGACTTCAAGGAAGCACCAGAATCAGGGTTTAACTCCAAGTTCTGTGACAGACATGTTACTGCTGTATGTGAAGCATTCTTTAGTCTCACAGACAGCACTGCTGACCCACGACCACCTTGTCACCACCTCTCCCCTTTGGCCATTCCCACCCTTAATGACCACTTCAGCGAAGGTCACTCCAGAAGCAGGAGAAGTCATGCTGAGAGGCTCAATGTGCACTATTCATGCAAGGACATTATTTCCAAACATTGTTTATAAAATTATGATAAATGTTAGAGGTTCCTTTTACAAAACAGATTCCTGTCTGAGATAGGCAGACCATACAACAATAAAGCATGAAAGATAAAATGGAGAATGATGAAAAGTTATTTGCAATGAGGATAACAAGCGAAGGATTAACAAGTAATAGATGGAGTTATTCAAAAGAAGAGAAAGAGCTTGACAGAAAAAATCAGGATACAAGTAAATGCTGAAAATGAGATGATGTAGTCAACGAGTTGAAGATAGTATAACAAGAATGAGCATGGATAAAGGCTGTTCCTTGCCTCCAGCTCCCAGCATCTTGCTGTTCAGTCACACTGTAATGTTGACATGGAAAGGCTGCCAACTACTTACTGACAGAAAGAAGATGCTTCAGGTTGTCTCTGCTCCATCAAGTATGGCATCATTCAACTGCACTGTTCTTAACACTCATCTCTAAAGAGCAGACAGAGGTAGGGCAGTGTGTATGCTTACGTGTAAAGGCATAATGCCCAAGAAGTGGAGTGGTGTTGAGGGAATGTCAGTGGAACAGAACAATTCTCTAAGAGGCTGTGGCACCTTCCACATGCAAGCTTCTGAAAAGGAGCTAATAAGAATCCCAGAATGGCTCTATGGAGGGTAAGGGTAATGAAGCTGTGGGACTAAAGACATCATACCCGGGGATTTTCTTCCTGCTAGCAGCTTCTCTCACTGTTCATCAGTGTGTGGCCAATACCCCTTGCCTGTGAAGTCAGAAGGGCCAAATGTTGTTGGAGACTCCAAGAGGAAGCTCCACCCTTTGGTTCAAGCCACCAAATGAGTTCTCACAGAAACACGGAAGTGCTCCAACAACTTAGCATTAGCAGTAAGAAAATCACTTGAACTTATTTTATCCAACCTCAAAGCAACTGCATGTTTAAGTGCCTGCTAGAGACAAAATTTAATTATTACCAATTATATTTAAGGCATTTACTAGACTGCCAGTGTGGGTTGAATAGTTAATGAGAGAAAATAACCAGAAATTTCTCAACAAGCTCAATGGCTCATGTCCTTTGTCATCACTAGTAGGACAGAAAACACTACTTTTCATATAAGCAGGAGAAGAAAAAAATAGAATTTTAGTAATTATTACAGGAAAATAATAATAGGCAGACACTTTATAAGACAAAAGCTTTAATGTGAAAGAACAGTTGTGGGAAAAGTGTTCTTCTCCCACAATCACTTTTCTATGAAATTGCACTTCTGCAAAAGGAAAGAAGCTCAAACGCGACTCTCCTGCAATACAGGCTCAGGTAATTTCCCCCTTTCACGCCGCAGGGAACTTTCTACGGGGAGCTGCGTACATAGTTCCCAGGTGTCAGCATGCTCTCTGGTGATTCTTACTGTGTTGCATGCAGCAACTGTGAAGATATGGGAAAGGAACAGAGTACAACTACCACATACATTCTATCTGCTTGAGCTGTATCTCAAGAGTTGTGCATGTGCCCAGTGGTAACACAATACTTAGAAGGCAACAGGGAGGTCTAGAACAAAAGAATAGAAACACTATTTTAGAGAAAGAGGGATAGCACCTTTGGGAGACTAGCATAAACAAGATGGGAATAAGCAAGAGTTAAAATGGAGGAGAATATACGGCTCACTTTGTGTTCCCTTGGCGCATTCAGAGCTAAGGAGCCTCATCATTTTTGAGTGTCTGGTCTTCCTATCTTACCCCATGCTGGCATCTGTCCCTCCGAAGGGGAAAAGGCCCTCCCTATGAAAGTCAGAATAAAGACTACTTCACTCTTTTGTGTGTGACACAAACACACATATGTTTAAGCATATGCTCCCCCACCTCCATTAACCAGCCTCTGAAAGAGAAAAGAGGATCTGTCATTTGACATTCTGCACTGCCCTTGAAATAAGAGGGTCCCATTACAAGTGCCCTGCCATCCTGCACACAGATGAATCTAAATGAGAATGCCTTCTTCACTGAAGATCCCATTCAGGCACAGACCATAAAGTTATTACCTTACAGACATCACTCTGCCACAGCAAAGGAGAAGCTTGCAAAAGAACTACTATGTTGAAGGAACCAGAAGGGAAAAGTCCAACGGCTGCAGTGATTTGTCTGAGACCATGGGTGAATTTGAATGGATGCAAACTAAATCATTTTTTAAAACTTCCTTGCTGAAAGCAGAAATTCTGGTGGCATAAACTGAAAGGTAGAGCTCTGTCTGGTAAGCAACAGCAAGAACATCTTGCCAAATTCCACAGGTGACAAGCATTAACCATGAGCAATGAATGATGTGAAATGTACACTAGGATTGTATTAGAGAAGATGCTTATAAAAGTCCTGAGTTGCACATAAGATGAACAAACTGCCAGTGGGTATAAATGCTGTAAAGCAGTGGACTAAATCTACACTGTGGCATATCAAAACTTCTTACTGCACAGTAGTTCCACATCAACATCAAGACTTGAAATTGCATTGCTATTGAGTAACTCCTATGATTCTATGATACGAAGTATCAAATTCAATTGCAATGCTGAATTTCAATTGAAACAGTATGAAAAATTAGGAAAAATAAATAATAGAACTATTAAAAAATTAACCAAATGTAAACCAACAAGTGTGTTATCAATACATACAGATTTGCATCAGCCCAGTACAGCTGCTGTTCTTCATAGTCCAGAGTAAGCCCGTTTGGCCATACCAAATTGGTGCTCACAATAGGTGTTCTGAAGTTTCCTCCAAGTGTAGCTCGTTCTATCTTTGCATTTGAACTCCAGTCAGTCCAGTACATATACCTGTCAATAACATGATTGCAAGGTTATATTTTCAGCAAATAAAGCTCACAAAGCTCTTATCTGCTCCAGGGTATTTCCATCCTGGTGTCTCACACTGAAGTGTGCAGTGCAAAACTAGTGGAAAAGAACTTCTTCCGCTATTTTGGCCCACATTGACAAAGGAATCTTCTAGTAGGGACCACTGGGCTCCACTGGACTGAACTTCAGAAAAGTTTTTCCAGCTCCTATGGGAATCCAGTCAATCAATCTCTTTCTTATCTTTCTTCATTTGAAATACAGTATAATTAGTAATGAAATTAGAAATACAGTATAATACAGTAATGCCCCCAGCCTCTCAGGGAATGTTTCCATAGTGAAACAAGAATTCTTCTGAGGCACTCAGGAAAGACAACAGAAAAAGTGGAAGATCATGTAAGACTCCACATAGAGAGATCTCTTGGCAGCGCCACCTGATTATCATGATATGATGTTCTCAAGGAAATCTTGGTTTCAACAAATACTTTTTGTTTTTCTGCTTTACACAGCAAAAAGAGGATGGTTAGTTGCTTGACAAACACCTGCTTTGAACATTGCTTTCATTTACCCCCAGTACCTGGCTCCCATCCACACTAAGTGGAGCCTCATGCACTACACGTTCATAAATGTTCTAAAAATCTCAGAAGAAAATTCAAATCTCTGAGGCTGAGATCAGCTTAGAAAACTTAAACCTGGAGAGTTAGATCTAGGATGGTTATGCACAGCTGGAATTTAGGGCTCAGAACAGGAAGTATCTGGCAGTCTTTGTCAGTCTAAATTGTAGTTTAACCTGTAGTCATAATAAAGTATACAAAGTGCAACACATACCCTCTGCACGGATCTAATACAACGGCTCTTGGTCGTGGAACCCGGGCAATCACTGTGCGGTTAGAGCCATCCACAGCCATTGAGCTGATAGTCTGATTGAGGTAGTCACTGTAGTAAACTCTGTTGTTGATCCAGTCAAAGGCTATGCCATCTGGAGTCCCCAGGTCTTTAGACACATGCAAGCAAACACATACAAGTTCAGTACAGTTTCCTGAGATATTGCAATACTCTTCTCCTGTTATAATGTGGCAACACCAAAGATCTCCTCGGTATGAAAGCAAATTTGTCCACTTAAAAAATCTGAAGAACTAATACTTAGGACTCAGGCAGTCCTGTGTATGCAGTAGTGTTACAAAGATCTTTTCCTCACGTAGACCTAAATTCTGGTTGCTATTCTCCAAGTAGCAGGAATCATCCCTCACTCCATAATATTAACTTATTTATATATAATTTCGATTCATTACATATTATTTATAATATTTAACTGGTTTTATATTTCCATTTCATTGTGATCAAGATAAAATAAGAATTTCAGAAGATGAGAAAACTAACAAGAAGAGTCAAAAGGAGCATTTAATCAAATATCTTAACTAAATAGTCTACCTTGACCATTAGCAAAAAAATACCTGCTGAGCTACTGCTAGGTGCTGCAGTCCATTTTTTTCAATGTCCAATCACTTTGCATCACATTTCAGTGCACTTACCAGATGCAACTACTGTTGGAGAGCCAATTGCTGAGTAAATACTAACATAACTGATCCTTCCTGTCCCTGAAGGATAACTTTGTGTAAAATATATGCGGTTGTTTATGCTGTCAAAATCCAGGGCCACTGCAGTTCTTAACACATTGACTGTGCGGAAGGGAGGACTGTGATTTTCAGGATCTAGGTGGATACTTCTGAGGGCATTCTCAAGAGCAAAAATCAAGTAATCATCAGTCGAAATGGAACATCTCTTGCCATCACTGCCTAGTGTTCCAAAGGCACAACCACATTTGGGTGTCTGAATGTCAGGCAGGGCAAAACACAGATGAGAACAGCCTCCATTGTTGTCCAAACAAGGATTGTTGTTGACATCAAGGGGTGAACGTGACTGGAAATTACTGTTGTAAATGGTAACATCTCTTAGCCAATTAATGTTGTCTCTTATTACTGTCGGCTGATCAGTATTGCCTGGCTCCTTGCTGGCTTGGAAGACTTTTTTCAGATTCCGATCCACCCAGATCATAGAATCTCCGAAGACAGTGATACCATAGGGAGTCGGATAGCGGCTGCCATAACGCACAATTTCAACATCACCACCATCAGGCTGAATTCTTGCAATCATATCTAAGGAATCATCTACCCAGTAAATGTAGCCATTGCTGTGATCTATGGCCAACCCACGAGGTGTGACAATGCCCTCAGACACAAGAACTGTTCTGTTGGTGCAGTCAAGAAATGCACGTTCAATCTTCGGATTTTGCCCATAATCTGCCCAGAACAGATATCTGTTTTTTGGGTCCACTACTATGTGCCTTGGCATATCAATGGTAGTTTTAAGCAGAACACGGCGATAAGTTGTGTTTAAACGCAAAACTTCTATAAAAGTCTCTGTCAGAAATGCATTTGTAAAATATAGATTTCCTGTATTTAAAGAGAAAAAAAACCAAAAACAAGTCAGAAAGCAAAAGAGAAAGTTAATATATAGCATCAACACCTGAGAAACATGAGTTGATGAAATACTAAACTATAAAATGAATATCCATAAACATCTTAGTGGTTGGAAGCATAAGGTACTTGCCTACACATTGAGGAATTAGAAGAAACACAAACTGACAATAATCAATTAATTTCTAAATCCTCACTGATTTCCATGGGGAAAACCAGTGGTATAAGATCAAAAGTGCATTAACTACAATTTTTCTTTAGGTGTACTATTTTTTTTTTCAAATCTAAGCCTTTGGCTTGCCCTTTCCATACTCTTATCCCTTTACCTTTTACAATGCACAACTATGAAATCCATGTTATGGCACAGCACTGTATACAGTAGATGATTATTCTAATACCCATGCCACCAAGCCTATCAATCAACATAAGAACTTTTGCAAAACATATATATAGTATGTGTACATATAAAATAAAGGTATTAATGGCAATGGTCAGCTACTTAGAGTTGATGAACACTTTCTGAAGAGTTAATGTTTGACTTAATCTCTAGTATGTTTAAATAGGAACAGGAAGTGCAAGTGGGAAAATTGAAGTTCAAAGACAAAATATTTCTTCTGCTTTCTTTACTTTTCATTATAATTTATAGGATTTGTACACAGCAATCTGAGGGTAGATGAAGGGTCTTTCTTTCATATCAACAATGTTGTCAGACAACCCTTGTGTGCTTTCTTCTGGTACATGTTTTCCAGCATGGTAATACAGTATAGTAGTACACTAGATAACAGCTACTTATGAATGCACAGACAAGAAAATAGACCCAAGACAAATATGAAAACATCAGGAGAGAAAAGGTTCTATACACCTGCTCAAATAAACTTTCATTTTTACATACATATATATAAAAACGTAAGAATCATTCATTATTTCCTCTTGTTTTAAAATCAGTCCATAGACATACAAGTTAGAATATTAGGACTTCCATTAAAAATAGATCCATTTGTGTTAGTCCAAAAATTTTACAGTCTGTAAAGAATAACATACTCCTAAACTCAGATATGCTTACCTGCTACCCAGTCAATTGCAATACCACGGATTCCATTTCGTCCTATTCCATTTGTAACAACATTTCTAAAATAAGAACCATCAGGTTTAATTTTACGTATTGCATTCTGAGAAGAAATTGTGCTACTGAAGTCACACCAGTAAATGAAACCAGAAGGCATGTGAACATCCACGTGAAGCGCATTTCGTCCTGAAACATTTTGAAAATATTTAATAACAATAATTATCTTTGATATGAACTTAATTTATTTAAAACATGTGGTATGCCAGCAAGAAATACCAAAATATTAGGCATTACAAGATTTTTTCCTACTATATTATTCACATACCTCTTCCTGCCAGTGGTACCATAGCTTCAGAGTGATCAGATGTCTCTAAACTAAATCCTTTAATTGCAGAAAGCATAGAAACAATTACAAATGAACTGTATGGGGAACAGGTTCTGTTATCAGGATTTAGCTGAAAGCCAGTAGCACAGGCACAAGAGAATAATCCACCAGGTACAGGCAGGCAAAGCTGCTGACAAACTGCAATATTATTACTGCAGCCATTTGAGGAACCAGCAGAATCTGTGAAAGACACAAATGGCAAGACATAAAAATCTGAACTGTATCATCACAAACTCCCACGGATATATAACCAGATTCATGTAATTCCATAGCATTAACAACCAGCTGACAAAATAAAGACATTAACCACTGTACAGTTTAGCACGTAAGTGTTAGCAATGGATTTGCTGGTTTCTTGTCATTTAAGATCAATGAGGCCAAGAATCAGATAAAACGGATATATAAATTTAAAGCTGAGGTAACCAAATTTGTTATTTAGTCAATATTACATTGATAATATTTTAGTAAAACTACATATGCCAATAGATGCCTTAACTGAATGGTGGAACATCTCTTTACCAAAACCAGGTAAATGCTTCTGATACTTTTCCTGAAAGCCTAATTAAACTATTTGCTTTGAAAGAGCAAGCATTCTGTCTCTGAGGGAAGTTCAGGTTTTCACACGTTGGATATCTTGAAATATCTCTTTAGCTAATACTCACTGTCTCTGTAATACACACGTAGGCACTTCAGTCTTGGAACATTATCTCTGAGTACTACTTTGTTTGCTCCAGTGGACTTGTCAACTCGTTCAATAACTTCATAATCTCGATCAGTATAGTACAGAAAGGTATCATACACAGCAATTCCCCATGGATGAGAAAGATGAACCACCAGAGTCACACGATTTGTACCATCCACATTGCCTTTCTCAATCTAAGAAATCAGTTTAAAGCTTAATATTACATTTCTTATAATAGAAGTTCGATATTACAATACAAAATTAAAATGCAACGTATATTACTAAGATCTCTTCATACATGAGATCTTTATGTACAAGGTAGGAAGGAAAGGGTCAGCAGGATGCCAATAATGATTTCCAGTTTTTCATTCAAATTAATCATCTATTTTTAACAGTAGCTAGTAACAACAGTTACTCAGATTTTGCTCGGTCCTGCAACTCACAGTTACATGAGTAAACTAAAGGAACTGAGTTAGTCATGTGAAGCACAGACACAGAGATAGATCAACAGGTAAAAAAGCAATTATTTAAAAAATATTCCCTACCACTCCTGTGCTTGTGACAGCCCAGTACAACTTTTGTTCTTTAATGTCAATGGTAATGAACTCTACATGGTCAAGGTTGCCAGTGAAGAGGGTTTGTATGCCTGATCCATCCATGTTTGCACTGGCAATCTTTGCTGGGACTCCACTGTCAGTTCCCTGGTCTGTCCAGTACAGCTTCCTGTAATACACGTTATCATATCTTTTAGCAAAACTGATAACAGAGATCAGTAGACCAGAGTCACTTGAGCATATGCCTATATCCATCTCCTTCCTCAGCCAAATACTTCAGCACTGTGACGGGGGGGGGGGGCGTCACTCAATAAATGCAAGGGAGTGTGAGGGCGGGGGGGGGGGGCATCATATTGCAATTTTGAGTACTCTGTTGGAAAAAAAGCAAATTACAGCTTTTTTGGGGACAGAGCAGTAAAATCATATTTAGCACTATGCTATTTAACATGTGACATTCTTCCCACGTAGTTTGTCTTTTTACTACAGACAGGCCTCAATACAGTCATCACAAGATATTATAAGTATCTTACAAAGAAAGAAATTCAGAGATTCTTTTCACAATCATAGCATTCTGAGCTCCTTTATAATTAAAAGAATTTAACATATAAGTATATAGTAAATAGAGAATGAACATCTATTCAACAATTTATGAAGCCATGCAATTATTTTGTAGGGCTTAAAATGACTAAATAAATTCTACACAAATATGAAAAAAACAAAGCCATGTCAAATCCAGGATGGAAGCTGAAGACACTAAAAATTTAAGAAAAATTAAGAAAAACATACTCATGTGCAAAGGCAACAACAATTTTGGACATTTACCCTCTTGCTGGATCAACTGTCAAACCAATTGGTGTGCCAGCTCCCACAGAGGTGCCATCATTGGTAATCAGTGTTTTCCTGTACATTATGTCACCATGCAGCTTCAGGACCTGCGCAAACATTGAACTCATCAGAGCATGTACTACAGAACTTATTATAGATTTTCAAATTAAAGGAAGGAAGCCTAAATCCACAGGGAGTTGAAATTGCAGAAGACTCTCTCAAATACTATGAAGAAAAAGCACATTGTTTGGTACTTTAACCATCTCCCTTCTCTAACATGCATCCTTGCATGAGCTGCTTGCAGCTCAGAACCTGCCTATGTTAACAAGTAAGCATCCTAGGTAGAAAAATAGTTAATCTTTCAACTTCCATAATATCTTGAAAGTATTACAGGCTGAACGGGTTGACAAAATGTAGATTTAGAAAGTCTTCCATTTTATTTAAGTTAGCTGCATTTAAATTTAATAGTACGTGTTTATATTTTGGGACAAGGACATTAATGACTGGGCTTATTCACAGTCATTACTGTATTATGTATTGCTTATTCTCTATTTCCCTATGCTAAATGGCAATTTTATCCTTCACATACCATCAGACTGCCAGTCTCCAGAAGCTACTGTGCCAGTTTTGGATAGGAGAGAGTAAATTTTCTTCACAGTAGCTAGTATGGGGCTACATTTTGGATTTGTGCTGAAAACAGTGTTGATAATACAGGGACGTTTTTGTTATTGCTGAGCAGTGCTTACACAGAGTCAAGGCCTTTTCTGCTTCTCATATCACCCCACCAGCCAGTAGGCTGGGGGTGCACAAGAAGTTGGGAGGGGACATAGCTGGGACAGCTGACCCCAACTGACCAAAGGGATGTTCCATACCATATGGTGTCATGCTCAGCATAGAAAGTTGGGGGCTGAAGGAGGAAGGGGGGAATGTTCAGAGTTATGGCATTTACCTTCCCAAGTAACGGTTACGCGTGACGGAGCCCTGCTTCCCTAGAGATGGCTGAACACCTGCCTGCTCATGGGAAGTGGTGAATGAATTCCTTGTTTCGCTTTGCTTGCGTGTGTGGCTTTTGCTTTCCCTATTAAACTGCCTTTATCTCAACCAACAAGTTTTCTCACTTTTACTATTCCAATTCTCTCCCCTATCCCACTGAGGGGAATGGGTGACCGGCTGTGTGGTGCTTAGTTGTCTGCTCAGGTTAAACCATGACAGCTACATAATATGATATCAAAGCATTTGGGAGTGGATCTTACTGCATGTGATGGCAATATTCCCTTACTTTCAGAGGCACTCCGTTAGGATCATTGATTTGAAGTGATAATAGTAATAATAATAGTAACTCTACTGATCAGAGAGGTTGTGTGTTAAACACCAGAAGGCTAATGATTTGAAGGGAAAAAAAAAGGGAAGGATATCTATGCACAAATAAAGTTCCCAGAATACACTGCTTTTAATCTTTTTGACTATGCTCACATTTAGATTTATCTCTTCAAGTTTGGAAGGTATTTTTCTACAGACTGTTTGCATTTTAAAATAAATCTATTTTCAGTTTTTCACTAAAAAAATATTGCTAATTTCAACCTGTATACATAGCAGTGAAAAATCTTAGTTCTTACTTTCCAGTTGTCCCTCTTAAATCATTACCTCAATTGACTGTGTTCCTGGGTTACTGTAATACAGGTTTGCAGATATCCAGTCCAATGCCAGACCAATAGGAGCACCAATAACAGCTGCTGGAGCAAAAACTGTCCTGTTGGCTCCATCTGACCTCACTCTGTGAATTTCACCCTTTGGGGGGGGGACACAAACAAAAAACCACAACACAAACCAAAGTGAAAAAATGTCAAGAGCAGAAAACACTGTTTTATTCCAACTATATGAGCACTTCACTTTGTATTACAATCTTTTCTTAGCAAAATTAAAATCAAGTAGACAAAAATGTATTTGCATAGGCTCAATGCATAAACATGGTAAAAATATTATTGTAAATCATAATTATCCAGTTTAAAGAGGCATTACCATTCACCAGCCAAAACCTGATCAACAGAAATAAAATTACTCTAAGTTTGAACTGTATGTATTTAAGCTACATACAGTCACACTTCTGTAATTTGCATTTCACTATCAGAAGACTTTTACCAGGATACCTCAGTTAACCATCTTGAATACACCACTGTTGTATATGCAAACTGAGAGTAAGCAAGAATCAAAACTAAGATTATCCTTGCAGCCTTCTTCATAAGGGTAACCCTTGAAATGATAACTTACCACTTGCAGGTTCTATGGTATTAGCTACCATTTGTGATGTTAAAGTGTGATAGAAACAAGCACTAAACAGATACAAGCCAGATAAAGGTCTGAAGTGGTTACTATAGTTGCCTTCCTGAGCTTTCTTCAGGTTATGTCAGTTTTACAGGAGTTCTGCAGAAGTCCTGCATATTATCACACAAATCTTTCACAACTAGTATTAATGCAGAATTGAAATACCAGCACCTATTGCACATTATTAAGCCTTTTGGAGAAGAAGTCAGTAGGGTTAGGGGAGCTGTGAGCAAGGGCTGAAATCAGTTTCTCTCCCCTCACTAATTACTTCCTCCTCCACTGATGCAGACATGCTGCGCCTGTCCTGAGATCTGTCTGTGGTGCAGGCTCCCAGACAAGGTAGCAAGTGTAGACAAACCCCCAGCAAATCCAAACACGCAATGGATGGATGCAAAACAGGGTGTTAAGGAAGAGGCTTTGTGGTAATGGACAAGGGCTACAATTAAGAAAGTAGGCAAATATACTTCTGTCATTAGAAACTAGAGAAATATCTTTTTTCAGAGAGCGAGCCATGACTGACAAAGGTGTCTCAGCTCTGTTTAGGAGCAACAGCAGCCCGAGACCTGCAGGTCAGGGGTACAGATAGGGTGCACAGCCCATAGTCACGCATTTGTCAGGCTGGAGATCAAGACCTAACTAAAACACAGCACTTACCCGCACTTGGCCTGCAGAGGCACCTGGCATTTTACTTGCCAGCTCTGTTAACAGATATATCAGCCCATGACCTCCTACAGAACTGTTCAACCTCTTGTAAATGTCAGCTGTATCTGCTGGCTGACATCTGCCAAGAACATTTTTTCGGAGTGCACAGAGAATCAAATAGATTCCTGAGTATTCATCTAGATCCTTGGGCTAAGGTTTGCTTAAATAGGTCTTGCTAAATACTTCATGGGAACGAAACATTCTAATTTTAAAAGGATAAATAATTAAATTAATTATAATTCCTTTAAGAGTGACACAGAAAAGGCTTTAAAATGAGTGATTTTTAAACTTATTTTTACTTCAACCCTGCAAAATGTAAGGGAAAATGAGTGGGGGAAAGAAAAAAACTTAAATCTTGTGTGGATGAAAGGTAACAAGTTAGTGTGAATTGTTTCTGTAAAACACAACTACAGAAATCTCCTTATCTGCCACTATACTTCTCCAAAAAGAACTGCTTTTAAGTTTCCAAGAGTGAACACATATTGCTGAGTCAGCAGTTTTCTACCACATCCATCTCCTAGACTGCCACAGATTTTTTTTTTTTTTTTTTTTTTTTGAAGTGTCCATCCTGAAAAAATCGGGAATTTTTTGTGGCAAGTTAGCCTTAGCTAACACATAGCATTTCATAGTTCAGAATAAGCATTAAAAACGCTTAGTCAAACAATTATAATTGACTATTAAAAATGAGTTCAAACTATTTTTTAGATCTATAAGCCTCATATGTGCTACCTGGAAATTGTTGTGACTTTGCAACCATGTTCTTCTATTTAAAGAAAAAGATGCCTCTCTACTATATTACTTCATTAAGTGCTTAGACTAGAAGCATATATTGTCATTCTAATGTTTAGTACCACTCTGTCCAATGTACTGCTCCCACAGAGAAGTGCCTGCCTGTGTTTGCAGAATTACGTCTTAAGTCAAGAGAGAGGAGTGGGCTATAGCAAAGAGGGGCTGAGAATATGGTTCTGTCAGTTTTCCAGTATTTCCTGTTCATGCCTCTGGCTGAGCCAGAAATAGCATTAAACAAATACTTCAGCTGGCAAAGATGAAAACTAATTTACAAAACAGATGAAGCTTCTTTATCTTATACTAGGGGGAAGAAAAATAATAAAAAAACAATCAAAAATATCACCAAAAAAACCCTTTCATTC
The DNA here is from genome assembly GCF_000687285.1 of Phaethon lepturus. Taxonomy (NCBI): domain Eukaryota; kingdom Metazoa; phylum Chordata; class Aves; order Phaethontiformes; family Phaethontidae; genus Phaethon; species Phaethon lepturus. The sequence goes on along the minus strand of NW_010512476.1, from coordinate 29,848 downwards.
CTTTCAATTATATTTATCAAAATTCTTACCTGCAATGCTAATATATTTCAGTCAAAAACATTATTTTAAAATAAAAATTCTTATTATAGTGCACATTTTGAACACAATTACTAACTTACCGGATTTTCAACCCAATATATCATCTGTTCAGAGTCATCGAAGTCAACATCAACACCATTTTGAACTCCTGCTATTGGAACCATGGCATCATTCGTCTTCTCCTCAGGGTTCAGTGAAATTCCGTAAATTATATTATCTCTTACAGCAATAAGAAAAGGGTGTTCAACTGTGAAAACATATAATGTAATTCAGAGTTGTTTCTGAACAACAAAATGGCATTATGATATCCTTCCCCTCTCCCACACAAAAGTTCCCTGATGCTGACAACAGTCTGAACACGAACAGTGATGTTTTGCAACCACTCAGCTATACCTTTGTTCCCTCGCTAGGAGTGAGGATATCAGTTACAGTTAATTGTTGTAACATTTAAGGTTTCAGCACTGTACAATCACAATGCATGTGCATGCAAATTCTGAGGAGGAGGAAGTAAATAAGGCAGGATCCCTCATTGCTGGCCAAGGGAAGAAGTACAGTCACATGGCTGCTCTGAGCAGCTTTTTCAAATCTCTGCGAATGGGAACCAGCAGGACAAATCTCCAAGGGCTCTCCAGGACATGCCTGAGATGGGTTCTAATGTCTATGGAGCAGGACTCATAAGCAAGGTACAGTGTCACACCAGCAATTGTTGATCTTTATCATTAAATATAACTGCAGTACTGCGTTTTCTTGGTTTATCTCTAAGGAGGTAGACATACTCCCTTATAGTACATTTACTTTTAGGTAAACTTGTACCCTTATGCTTATATCTTATTAACAAAGGGCATCTAGTCAGGTGATCTGAGAAAATGCATTGGAGAACTGTGGAGTCAGCAACTTCATTTCCCATCTGCCAGGGAGCCGGGGAAGAGAATCCCCTCTTCTGTGTACTTTCGCCTTTGGAGAACAAATTCTAGCTTCTTCTCTCCATAGGCACAAGCTACCACTTGACAGGGAACTGGGCTACTGCTGCATAGAAGGGAGCAGTAATTCATTTCCTCTTTGATAATAGATCAAAGACTTTTTTTATTTTGTTTTTGGTTTTGATTTTCTTCACTGGCTGCTTAATACATTTATATAAAATTTACAGTGAAAATTTTGACATGAAAAACCACAAATCACAGCATCATTGCACATCTCAAAAATTATTCTCCATACTTCTCTCTGGCAGCTGTAACTATTTGTAAAATTTGACATAAGTTTAGATATCATTTGTCTCAAGACAAAAATCACATTTTAGCAAATAATTGCCTGAAGACATATCGCTAGCTCTGACTGTGAAAGTCTTGAATTTCTTCCTTTTTTTTTTTTCCCTTAAGAATGTGTCACACCAGTGCTTTTCTATAAAAATTTTGCAAGGAACAGTTAAATTCATATGAAATTGTTCCAATGCATATAAGACCCTGGAGTCATCATTCCCTTTCTAATTGTCCACAGTACAAC
>NW_010512476.1:23574-28278 GCF_000687285.1 Phaethon lepturus | reverse complement strand
GAAAAAACAGATATAAGAATTCTCTAGGCTAGACTGTTTGATAGTCTCATTTAAACCAATTATATTCTACAGAAAATTTTTGCTGATTGCTTCCTTTAATATTTATGCAAATCTATATAGTCTGATTATTCTTCATTCATATAATGGACAATAGAACAAATTCTGTGTAGCTTCATCAGACAGACATTAATATAACTTCTGCAATTCTTAAACTTCATACAGGTTTACATGACAAATTATAATCCATATAAACTTAATGTATTGTTATATTAAACATGCAAATTAACTGTATTCATACAAGATTTTAATATACACAAATTCCTTGCTTTGTTTTCAAGACAGCTTGCAACATTACCATCTTTAATATCAACCTGAAACAAAGGCATAAGCACAAAGGTAACCTTGTAATATTGGCATTCTTCATTTTATGTAAAGCCAGAAGTGATGCAATCCTAGAACGAACGCCTTTCCGTCAACATGAAGTTAGCAGTATTTAATACAGAAACTAAGTAGGCAGAGACCAGCAACATCATTGTTTTGTAGAGACACTGGGCAACCAAATGCATGCAGCTCAGTTTAATCATTCTGCTGAAAGTTTGGGCTGGCCTCTTAAAGTAAACAATGACAGCCAGGATAAGGATCATAGGAAATATTAGAAGAGAAATGTCAAATTCCTATTCCTTTCTAATAAGCATTAGCAATAATTAAAATCTGTTACCATGAAAGGAATCAGCATGTTTTTAAATAACAACTTCTGATGTGCTGACCTTCAGCAACAACATTATTTTTTAAAATTCCCCAAAACTGTAGATGTTTTTTACGTACTGTTTTAAATGTATAAATTCCATCTAAAAAGAAAAAATAAGCTCATCTAGTTTAAAAGAATTGTGCTTCTCAGAAGGATATTTCTGTTTCTTTCTTACACAATTTATATGGAGCAATTATGTAATTTATAAAAGGGCCACAACTGTGTAGACACAGGGAACTTTGCAGCACGTGGGAAATAAAAGAACTGTCAATAGCTTGATTCAGTGGTAGAATTGGGTAAGCCTCTAGACATGCATGTGCTTCATCACTGCCATATTCCATTTCTTTCATCATGAACCCTCTATAAGCCTGCACATATTGAAATCAGTACATAATTCTAAAAGAAACCCTCTTTTTTAATAGATTAAACAAACTTGCACTTCATTTCAGATTATACAAATTGGTAACTCTCTTACTGTTGCTAAGAAAAATGTGAATGCAATAAAGCTCTTTAAAGAATACACCGCTAAGTATCAAGCAGGAAAACAGCATGATGTGGCTTTTTAAATTTAGATAGTTTTAAAAGAAAAGGATCTTTTGACTGACAGAGATTTTTAGTGTTAGCTCATCCCAAAGATAATTTCTACTTAAATTTCAGTGATTTGAAGCTTCCTTATTAGGGAGGCACCAAAGCACACTTTGTATCAGTAAAACTGATGGAAAAATTAATAATGAATGCTTCATGTGACAAAATTAATCTCATCAAATTTCTGGTCACAAACTGCCTGGCAGTAATTTGAACTTTTGCTACCTTTTTTTAAAATGAATTGGCTAAATGATTTTTACAAATCATTGAGGTCTGTGGACTGTTCAAAGAAAGTTCAGTGGCACTTTCTGATATGAAGTTTTGTTTGCAAAGCTTAGCTGCATCACCTGTAGCATCTGTAATTTTAGGCTGTGTTTCCAGACCTCCTGCATTTGTCATACTATTTTTTTTACTCTAGGGAGGGAAAAAGCTCAAGCTATTAAATTTTTATCTGAATTCCAAAATGTATTAGTTCAGACAGGCTGAAGGCAGTGATGAGGAACAGGGAGAACACCTCTCCTGATTGGAGGAAACCAAAAGACTGTGACTGACTTCTTAGCAAAATACAGGCTAAGACAGAATGTGATAATCAATTCAAATATATATAACAGAACATATACTAGGGATGAAGGAGAATTACTGATGCTATTTATCCTGAAGGACAAAAATGGCGTAAGAAATGGGCATAAACTGGGGAAAGACTATATTTGAGCAGAAAATCAGGTTTACAAAGATCAAAATTGTGAGGTTCAGTGAGTTTTAAGGGCAAGACAGCAAGTCAAGCTTAAACTGGAGCTTGACTGGTGAAAGGGGACATACGATGTGGTAGTCAAAGACAAGAAAGAAACAGGCTTGAATGACCAGGAAAGCCTCTTCTAGTCCTGCATCCTGACATTCTTACAATTGCAACTCTTAAAAACAGGTTTCCAGGCTGCATATTTATAATGAGAACATTCTGCCAGAGCACGGTTTCATTTTTAACTGATACTAAGCTCCTTCCAGAAGTATTCCATCAGCATTCCACATTCAATGGGTTGAGAGATTTTAAAATGTGGCTTATTTGAAGCACTTAAAAGAAAATAGAGTTCATCCATTTTCCCCAAATGAAGCATCTGAATCCGTGACTGAGTTCTTTCCAGAATTTGGCTCCAAACCTTTAGACAAAGTAGATTCCATGCTTCCTAAATGAAGTCTGCTTGGAATGGCCCCAAACTTTGATTTCATGAGCAGCAGACCACAGATCTGAAGCATGCTTTTTGCCTGACAGAAGGATGGATTTGACAGTCTCAGGTCTTTTTTTTTTTTTTTTTTTTTTTTTTTCATCTCTCATTATTACTGTCCTACCTCTCATGCAGTTCCTGTTATCAGGAGAAAGCATCCATCCTGAAGGACAAGCACAGGAAAAAAAAAATGGTCCAGATGAAGAAAGCAAGCAGAGGTGGCTACAGGGAGATGATGCACAGGAATTGATACCTAAAAAAGAAAAAAGAAAGTATTAGCAATTGTAACAATATGAGTAACTGAAAATAATATGCAATGTCATTGCTACTAGTAGTATCAACGTAGCACTAATCAGTTTTGCTATTTCCTTAAAATTACAAAATCAAGCTATTTCCAAGAACCACAAACAATACAATACACTCATAACAGGATATAATTTTTCATGTAAAACCAGTACCGTTATCACAGTGGTCCTTTCCATTTTTTTTCACTATACAAAATCTTTCAAAATCCTTTTCCAACTATTCTTAACTGCACGAGCAGGCCTGCAGGACTTTCAGTCTTTGATCACTATAACCCTTCTAGATGGGAGATTTAAATTATTTACTGAAGCTTCTTGGAGAAAACTAGAGAGATAAAATAGTTGCCTACATCACATTCAAAGGTAGTGGGAGTTCAATGCGTAATTTCTTGGCTCACTTTTTAGAAGCTTAGGTTAAAAATTACAATGTAAATCAGACAGCGAAGAAGGTCTCTACTGACTGCTATTATTAGTATACACTAAACTTCAGACATTTAGATCACTTCAACAAACTTGCTGCTGAAGAGGATTTTTATGGATGAGCCATCTGAAAATAAAAATCAGATTTTGAGTACATCCTTAACAATCACAGCAGGCCTTATTCTAAGCTTGGAAGTTCCAGGAAATGGCACAGTTGTTCCTAATATAAAAACTAACGAACTGAAAACGAGTTAACAAGATGACAATAAAACAATGGCATAAACTCAGAACTCAAACTATAAGAAAATTATTCATCTCATCAGTATAACGAATCTAAACTCATGTTGGTGTGAGATCTAGTGATTTACAAAAAAGGAGAGTGGATCACGGTTTTAATACTGCATTTGGAATTTCAATCAGCAAATCATTACTTTTTATTTGTAAACATTAGCACGTTTTGCTATTTTGCAAGTGCTTTATTCCTTTTTTCCCTGTCTGGCCACATAGGGCCACATAAAGTACAATAGAACAATTCTAAATGAAAAATCATAAAACGTACTGATTTAATACAATGAAGAAAAATAAGCAATTTTCTCCATCAGTGGCAGAAAGTTTTTCAAGCCTTGGGTTGCAAAATAAAACATCTTAACCCAGAACTATGATGTATAAATTAATGGTACCCTCTGGTGACTGAACAATTTGCAGTGAGAGTGCTAAGTGGCTTTAGCTCTGAACATGATTGAGGAAGGTTTTCTTCCAAAACTAATACAGTGCTGAAATTACTACTGCCTTACTCAGATGCAAGTGTCCACCTGCCCCGGTACGCAAATTTTCAGAAAAAAAAAAGTCATTTCAATATTTATTAATCAAAAACACTCCATACACAAGAAATATAGCAGAAACAATGAAAGACAATACTCGTGTCAGTATATTTCCCACTCATCAATTCATGCCATGAAATGACAAAAAGTCAGATTTGGAAGATAACGCTACCTAACAGAAAAGAAAAAAAATTTTTTGTTTTTTTTTGTTACAGTCTTTCAGCTGCAGAAGATCACCTGCATATGATCTCAGAGGGAATCGTGAATGCAATGAAGGGATTTATTTATTATTATTATTATTTCATTAAGTAAAATAATGCAAAAGTGCTTTCAGAAAAGGTTGATGGCAGTAATCTTGTCTAAAAGAATATTATTAACACACAAGAAACTGAGTCTGGTCTGTCACAGAGACATTTAATGTCACATTTAATTTTAAAACTTAAAATGGTTTCCAAAAGTGCTCCAATTTTCTTATAAAAACATTCAAAACAAAGAGCAAGAAAATGGCACATACTACTTCCCTATTATTCTTTTTGGCTGGTAATTATGCTTACATCCTGCTTAGGTTACTTTCCCTAAACACCAGGTTGGACAGGCTGGGTGAGCAG
>NW_010512476.1:0-23543 GCF_000687285.1 Phaethon lepturus | reverse complement strand
TCAGCAGGTTGGACAACATGAAATGACCTTCAGTTGCAAGTCAGTAGTACGAATTATTTGCTTGTTTTACCCCATCCCATTTGCTGACAAGATGGATTCCAGGAGTGCCTATGCATGACATTACTGCATGGCTTCTTTTTGTAATTACCAAAGTTGTTTTGCTGAACTTACCATTAGGTTGCTTTACAGGATGGACTGCCACAAGCCCCAAAGGCTGGTGAATGTTATAAATCATAACTGTCTGGTTTCCTCCGTGCCATTTGTTGGCCCGAATTACTCGATTAGTATAGCGGTCACTCCAGTACACAAAATCTTCAAAGACAGTTAGTGCATGTGGATGTTGCAATATCTAAAAGGCAAGGATGTTTACCAATTTAATTCTGTAAATTTGTATATGTAAAGCTTGCAATGAAGTAATAACAGAGCTGAGTATAATTTATAAAGAAAAAAGCAGTGTGCGTCAAAAGATATTTTTCAGGAAAAAAATATGAAAAAAATCATCTATTGCCTGAAAACAAAACATTAATTATAGGGGAAATATGTATTTTTTAAAACAAAAATGCTAAATACACCTTGTGAGATGTACAGCATGAGGAACTACGCAAGCAGTCTAACTGTAGGGCAGAACACAGGGAACCAACAGATAGAGACCCAGTTGCAGATTTTCAAGGGCACAAGAGGAACTGTCTAATGAGTGTTATGGACCTGTCAAGACCTTGCATCTCTGATAAGCTCCCCTATAATTTACCAGTGGGTCAAAGAATGTGGCTTCTCTAAATTTCAGAAATCTAGGAGTGGGCAAGAAAGATTGCACCAGCTCTTATTTCACAAGAATTTTCTCCCTAGCCAAAATTAAAGCCCCAGGGTTCAGTTCTTGAAAATACACGTGGTTATTTATACCAGCTGATGTGTACCAAGTGAACATCTGAACTATTGTGCTGGTACAGGGACAGCGCTACAAGCTGCCAGCAGCACTTCATTGGGAGACAGCCTGTAAGAGGGATGGTCTTCACACAGTGCCCTGCACATAGCAAGTCCTGGCAGCACAAAACCTTTCACTGCTGTCCAGAATAGTAGCAATCATCACTCACAGAAGGTGACCAGGGAAAGTTCTTCCAGGTTTTTTTGTATTGTATTTGCCTACAGCAAATGCACCAGATAGTACCAGCAGTGTCAGATGTCACCTTTAGACTTCATGCATGCAGACAGAACAAATGAGAATGATCTAAAGCACTAAGTCTACACTCAGCTCCAGATTCTGCTGAAGATCTCCTGAGAGGTTGTGAATAGGATATGCAATTCTTCTTTTTCAAGCTGTAGCAAGCAGCTAAAATACTTCATATCTGCTTCTCCCCAGTATTTTCAAGAAAAATACATCCAAGTCTATGACAATGCAAATACATTTTTAAGTACTATCAGCAAGGACATGGGAAAACAATGGTTTCTTATTCATCTCTTACCAAATCACTTGCAACCACCTGTTGTCTGTTGTTTCCATTGTAATCACAAAAATCGATATAATCAAGATAAGCATCAGCAAAATAGAGAAGTTTGTTTGGGTAATCAATGGAGAGTCCATTGGGCCAGTAGATTTTATTGTTAATAATCACTGTTCGCATTTTGCCATCCATGCTGGCTTTTTCAATTCGAGGGTTTTGGCCCCAGTCAGTCCAGAACATTAAATGAGCACTGAAAAAAGTAACTTGTGGTTACCAGTCTGGAAAAAATCTAGTTGCCTATTGAGAAACATTACTTGAATACTCATTAGCCAAAAAACAGAAACAACCTTTTTCAGAAAAATCCTGCACAATGATACTGAAATGACTCATTTCAGCAATATGCTTACTTCAGATATTACCGTAATTTCTGTTGTAAAAACTCTTTTAATACTTCCACTGCTGTTTTCATTTGCTAATAACAGCAGCATGTAGAAGCTACTGTTGTCACTGTTTTTCAATGTTGATTATAATCTGATCATCCCACTGCTAAATAATAATTTGATATGGGTATGTACTTTTACAGACATGCATTGGTAATATTAACAGCACTATAACTAAAGAGCCCCATGTGGCTGGCAGTAAACAGAGTTCAAGGCACTGAAGAGCGCAAAAAACAGTAAAAGTTTGTACATGAACGGTTCAAATCATTCAAAACATTCCATTTACTCTATGCCACTTGCTGTCTGAAATGGGAAGGTGCTTTTGTGATAACATTAATACAGCACCGGTAATTATTTTAGAGTTGGGGCTATGAAGCTACCTGTTCCTTGCCAGGTAGGCATACCACATTATATTACATGGAAGTTTGTGGTGTACCACCAACCGATAATGATACATGAGAATTTTCCATTAATAGTTCTTAACTAGGAAACAAATGTAGGAAAATCTGTTATACAGACAAAAAAAACAGCTTGTTACAGTGAAACAAAGCAACAGATTACAAAGAATTACCATATGACTTTAAATATTAAATTAACTCTGTAAACACACTATTTTAAAAATTTGTCTTAAGTTTTCTCTTCTACTTGTCATCTATGATTACAATACAATTTGGGCATATCTCAAATTTGAATATTGTTACATAATAAAATATGCATCTTTTCAAAACAAAGCATAAAAAAAAATCTTACTCAATTCTGGGATCTAACACTAGTCCCCTTGGATTTGTTATATTTTCACTAATCAGCACAGTCCTGTGGCTCCCATCCATTTTAGAGACTTCAATTGTTTCCAGAACAAAGTCTGTCCAGTAAAGATTGCGACCTACCCAATCTACTGCTATACTTTCAGTCACGGTGACACCACTGTCAAGCACCTGTTTAATAACAAAAATTAAAAAAAAAAAAGGGGGGGGGGGGGAGAGAGAGAGAACAAACTAGTTGATATTAAATTTTTACCCTTTCCATTTCTATGGATACAGAAAACAGGGAATAAAATTTCCAACATTTTCTAGGTCTCTTATGCAGAATGAGTAACAATGTACATACTAAAGGAGTGACAAAGCATATACCCAAACACTCCTACTAACTTCAGTGGGTCTATTGAAGAAATTAGCATCTATTAATAGGAAAATCAACTTATAGCCTGATGTTAAAAAAGGACTTCTTGAAAGCATTCCCTTTTCTTTTTCAAGAAGTTATATGAAATGTTGGCTTAGCATCTACAAAGTTGTTTCACTTTGTGTTACCTCTCTTCTTACTATGTTGGGAATTCCCTCTTCCCCCTTGTTAACTGGAGATACAGTGTCTTCATTTTCTCTTCACAACAAAGAGACAAGAATAACTCAGCGAAACTTACTATTTTTCGGTCAGTCCCATTTTGATAAGCACTCCAAATTTTATCCTGTGTTGTGTCAGACCAAAAGATACGATCTGTGATTGAATCAAAATCAATAGCCACAATATTCCTCCCATCACGAACCAGAGAATAAATACTGTGTGACTGAGAGGTGATGTTGTCCACAACAATTTGGTTACGACTTGCTACCAGCAAAAGAAGATTCCCAGACTCTGTCAAAGGAAAAGAAATTAAAATAAGCCAATAAGCTATGCAACAGTAATCCTGTATGAAAAAGAAACACTGAGTAATTTGGTATGACTTTATAGCATCAAAGCTATTGTATCTAGATATATATATTGAAAGGACAAATTCAAATCCATTCTCACGCCAAGATATTTTATTGTATCCAGTCTGTCCATCCTGACTTTTAGATCTACTTTGGCTTTCCTCCATCCTTTCTCCATCATTTACTCTTTCTGCTAGACTCCCCTTCCAGTCTCATATCTGAACCTTGTCCAACCAGTTTGCTGCTGACATCCAGCCTTCATTCCTCCATAAGCCCCTCTCAGTTCCCAGTCCTGATTCAAACCCCAGAGTTCCACCAGTACCACCAATTACTCTACACAGCCTGGCTCTTCCTCCTTTTTAGCCAGCCCACTCTTTTTTCCCCCCTTTAGACTGCATGGGGACCAGGGAGGAGAATAAGCAGATTACAGGAAAGCCATAGGCTGTTGTGGTTAGATTGCTGTGCAGCAGCTTACACTGATAAGTTGCTGAAAAACAACTGAAGAGCAGAAAACATAAAGACAGCAAACTATAAGAAACTCCCTGTTAGTAAGGGCCAGGCTTATCTGCAGGTAAATTGCAAGTCTTACACAACCCGAGTACAACCCTAAACCAGGAAACCTGTGGTGACACATTCCACGGGATATATGGCTGCCCTGTAGCGTCCATGTACTACATAAGAGACACAGAACAATAGACAGCTAGGTTGTGACACTGTTGTTTGCTCTTTAGAAACGAGTGAAGTATGGCATAGGTACTAGGTAAGTCTTGTGAAAGCCTGAGATTTAAACACTCTGTGAGCACTGAACTTCAGAAAAAGCAAATTTTAGCCTATGGCCTACAGATGCCTGACATTGCTTTTCTCCAGAATATTATTTTTGACCAATCCAGGATTAAAAACTACAGTGTTAATTTAAATATATTATTTCAAGAAAATAATAGTTTCCAATTAACCCCTCAGCTGACAATTTCAATACGCAAGGTCATCTGCCATGAACAACTTTAAGTGGCTGTTTACATCAGCTCTTTTAAAAGAGGACAACATGAAAATGGCAAAGCTTAACATTTTCCAGACACTGTTGTCATTCTTTAGGTTCCTCACCTGCTGCTTTACAAGTCTTCCCATTGGTTTCTAGAATGTATCCTTCATCGCAATAACACCTAAAAGACCCTCTTTCATTGTAACAATGCTGACTACAAAAGCCTGGAGGGTCACATTCATTAATATCTTCACAGGTCTTGGAGTCATTTGCAAGCTGGTACCCAACAGGACAAGTACACTGAGCTCCAAAGGGTCCTTGAATACATTCATGGGTGCAGCCGGCATTATTGTCAGAGCAGCTCTCCTGATCTGAAATGGGGTTCCAGAAGGAAATAAGCAAATAGTTAACAAAAGCTTCTTATGCTAAATTTCATACTTTGCAATTGCATTACTAGCCTAAGACTGCTGCTAAAACATGACTGCACAATCATTTCACATACAATGTGAGACTGGACTGAGGCCCTTATGCAAAATATAACACACTCAGCGTATGTAAAGGCAGATAACATAGCATGTACTGCTGAATCCCATTAAATGAATGCTAAACAGAAGGCTGCTTTGTCTAAGAATTCATAACAAAATTTAAAAAACTAGGTAGAAATATACAAAATGTTACCGTACCATTCCAAGTCTAAAATTGTATTAACAAACAATTGTATAATCATACCTGGCTGGGGTTCATCTGAGAATGTGCATTGATTAAAGAGAAGAAGAAAGAAGGAAGGAAGGAAAGAAAGAAAAAGGTTATGCTTAAATCAATCCATAATCAACATAAATATAAATTCTGGCTACACGTGAGCTTTTAGATTTTTTTCATGATTTCTGGAGTTAGAAATTCAAAAGAAAATATTAAGGACTAAATCTATTAAGGACTGAATCACATTTCATTTAAACCTAAAGCATACCATGCTTTAACGAATGTGTTCAGGAACACAAAGCTCATTCCCATATTGCTATATAAAAAAATATATCTAAGTCAGTGGAAGTCACACTTGAATTCAGAGCACAAGACTGGACATAGCTAATGAGTTCATCATTGTAGTCTCCTTTCACTGCAATCAAGTTCCACTTAGTAATTTGAGTTCCAATTTCAGCATGCTTACAATTATTGCTAGAGACATTGCTGCACTAAACACAGCATGCTGAATATTCCATTTCTTTCTGAAGCCACAGCACATAGTAGGCTATAGTAGATGCTTGAACAGTCACTTACTGCACAATGGGGATTCATCAGCTCCATTAGGACAATCGGCAGAATTATCACATACTCTGCTCAGATTCACGCAGATACTGTGACCTGGACATTGCCACTGCCAGCTGGGGCACCGGAAGGGTTGAGTAGGACAATCCCTCTCATCGCTCATATCCCTGCAGTCATTATCACCATCACAGATCCATGCTCGATAGACACAGTTGCCATTATCACAGCGGAAAAGAGATGGAGGACAAGTCCTGGCAGGACACCTATGATGTTCATCCGAGCCATCTGCACAGTCAAGATGGCCATCACATTCCCAGTTAGCAGGAACACAATTGCCATCTGATTGACATTGGAATTCATTCTGGTGGCACATCCCTGGTGGTCTTGTAGCTAAAACAGTGACATTCAACAGTTTAGAAACTGTTTCAATTTTAGACAGGAAGCAAAATCACTTAATCTCTTGCATAAGTAGTTACTTAATAGTAATACTTAACAGTACTCTATTAAGAACTGTATTGCTTTTAGATCAGGCCATAGAATCACAGTCAGTCAATCTACATGGCATTTCAGAATCTGATTAATTTAAATCCTATTTTATAATATAGTGAATGAGGCAATCCAGCTATCGTTACACTTTGAGCAAGCACATATTGATATCTACATATATTGATATCTATGTGCATGCCCAAAGCAACATCAAATTACTTGCTGAAACTAGTTTTCACTGCCCTGCATTGCAACGTTTTAACTAACTTAAATGTAAAAGATTACTCAGTCTCACTCTCATGGATACAAGGTTTTCAGTTTTCTAGATTAATAGATTACTTGATTTTACTTTTAAACCCTGAGATTGAGGTGCCAAGTAAAACAAAACGTTACAGCCAAAAAGAACGCAAACTCTACTCTTTGCCAGAAAAATCTACTCTTGAGCTGGAACCTACTGTGTTTGAAATTTCTGCTCAGAAAAACAATTTACAGATAACTTTCCCTAAAAAGAATTTTGAGGTTTTTAAGGACAGAAGTGCCATTTATTTGATATAGCAGATAAAGTAAATTTTCAGAAGCATCACCTAGTAACTAAAGCCTTTTTTTCAGCATCAGTATACTTACGGCAATCAGTCTCATCCGAGTGATCATTACAGTCAAAGACACCATCACACTGGTAGTAAGTGCTGATACACTGGTCTCCACTTAGACATTTAAACTCTGTGGCACTGCAGTTATATACTACAAAATAAAAAAGTGGTTGATTTATTTATTTTACAGAGCTAGACTGCACCCAATTTTTCTACAAGTGCCCAAGTCAGGTACGATATCAGGAGTCCAAGTTCCATTGAAGACCTGATTTCCCTAGGCCACAGAAAATGCAGTGACCTTGGAACCTACAGAAAACAGAAGAAACAGCTTTCAGCCCTCTGCAACCAGCCTAGAGATCAAAGGGCTTACTAAAATGCTAAAACAAGCATCACAAAACAGGGTTAATTTATGGATAGGTTTATTATGCATTCTGCTATCTTGGAGCTGGTAATATGAGGTCACCAAAGACCCCTCAGGGGGCAAGAGTGATGAAACAATAAAGAGGCGTTCAACAAAGTTGCACTTACTGCAGTCATGCTCATCAGCACCATCTATACAGTCTTTGTCTCCATCGCAGACATAGAATGGATCAATACAGCGATGGTCTGGACACTGAAATTGCCTGGGTTCACAAGTACCTGTGAAAGCTATTAAGAATGACAAATAAACACAGATGTGTTTCTTTTCCATCTTCTGTAATCAGCATAATACTGAGATTGTAGAAAGACACTAACTTGCAGCATGTAATGCAGCAACCAGTAATCATACAAATTACAAGCACTATTATATTAGTTTCATGTAATTGTTTATTCATATGTAGGCTTGGACTCATGCAAAACAAACAGCAAATTCCACTCAGTGGTAAATAATGCTAAAGAAAGTATATGGAAAAACTACTTCTGGTAAAAGCTTCCAGACTAGATTAGCTGACTACACCATAGTCATTACTGACATGACTCATGAAATAAGTGCTTAGAACATCTAGGCTTTAGCTGCTTTTTGCTGTAAATTGCAGTGCATGACATTATGCAGCAGCATGATTATAACTATCACAGTTGTCCCTTTTTTTTTTTTTTAATTACTTTTCTGCAGTCTACTAGGCTGTGGTAGTTCAAATTAGATGTTTTCCACACCTTATGGACTGCAAAATATTAGTCTAACTTAGATATTAGGTCTTTCTTCCTAATTTCGTTTATCTACCTTACACCAATAGACATCTCTATGTAGACATACGCACATGTTTAAAAAACAACAGACAGTTGTGATACTCACTGCAGTTTTTTTCATCTGACCCATCACCACAGTCATTATCAGTATCACATAGCCAGATTCTAGGAATACATCTATTATTATCACAGGTGAACAGGGTTACAGGGCATGAAGTGGGTCCTTGTGTAGGACAATGCAATTCATCACTGCCATCAAAACAGTCATTATGTTTATCGCAACGCCAGCGACCTGGAATACACTGTCCACTGGCACAGGTAAAAGCTGATGAAGCACAAGTATTGTCTAAATAAAAAAACAAAACAGGAGGACACTTTTATAAAGATCTCCAAAACTTGTCTTCCCTGCCAGAGTATTCAGTACATTAGTATACTTACAGAATGTCTAAAATATGCATCAAATTAAAAAATGCACATTTGCTTAAAGTTAAAATGTCTGTCATGCCAACGTGCTGCAGAACAGAATACTCACAAGCATTTTTAAACTGCAAGAATCAATACAAAACTAAATTGTTAAGCACTTCAAAAAAATCTAAAGAACAAGAAATATATCTTCAAGTAGCCATTTGCTTTATACTTTCCTTTTCCCCAAAAGACATTCTAGTTATTCTAAAATATCCCACTAATAAGAAATAGAGTTTATACCTTAGTCATACTACTCCTATGCATTAAGGAGCATATTTTATTAATATGTCCTGTTTTCTTGTTTGTGACTGAAAAGAAAGAATTAATTCTGAAGAAAGAACCACCAAATATGTCATAAAAGCCAAGAATTCTACAGTATCTCATCAACCATAATTATCCTGCTGTTCTCTCAACAAAATACTTTGTGTGAGGCACTGTACAGTAAAACCAGGAAATGAACCAATGTGCTTTTAATCCACTTCACTGTAAAAATCAAGACATAACAAGTTCAGAAGTGCCCAAATATAATGAAAACCATAAAACTTCTATTCAGATGTTAAATGAAATAAAAGGTGCTACTCTAATCTTAAAGGATGTTAGACAATGCATATGATTTTGGTTTTTTTCTTATGGTGCTATTTTTTAAACATCTTCACCTTTATTAAGATGGTTTGTCCCTCCCCATGCATCAAGATAAGACAAGCAAGTGATATTTCAACATCTTTCGAAATTTACAAAAAACTAAGAAGACAGACAACTTTTTTTCTTTAGAAGATAAATTTTTGTTACTCTGTAAATTGAGTTTTGAGAACTAGTGAGCTATGATTATTTTCGTGCGTTCTTTAGGTGGCCAGTGTTGACTCCCATATTGCCATGAGTTATCTGAATAACTTATAAAGTAACTTATCTCTCAGGTAGATTTCAGGATTTATCCACAGGTGCAACTCGAAAAAACTGGGGTTTATTCCACCAAAATCAGACTGACCCATCAAACTTTCTGAACTGCAAACAACAAATACTAGCTGTAAATTAGGATTACTTACTTAAAGAACCGCAGTTTTGTTCATCACTGTTATCATGGCAATGATCAACACCATCACACTGATAGTACTGAGGCACACATCTTCCATTACCACAGGAAAAAGAGTAGGAACCACACTGCAAAGTAGGTGGCTCGTTGGATGGATCTTCAACACACGTCAGCTGATTTGAAGCCAGCTTCATGCCATAAGGACAACCACAAACTCTCTGAAAATTTGGTACTGGGAAGCAGAAATGGCTGCAGTCTCCATTGGGATTTGTTCCTCTATTACAGTAATTAGAGCCTTAAAAAGTGATAGAGATGATCAATGCATACACTACTGACAACAGCTTTGGAACTATTAAAAGTGCTTAGTAACTGTAAAAGAATGATTTACAAAAAAGATGCTGTAGCAAATCCTGATTTTGCATACACTGCAAAACAGGGTCAAGTTCACTGACAGTAAGTCATAATAACAAGTCCCACATTCCATATACTCTTCATTGATACAAATGTTTAGGGAAGCCAAGAACGTACTATTAAATTTCATCCAATTTTCTAACAATTTTCAGCAACTGTCTGGAAATAAGTATACTACCACAAACAAGGACCTTTTAGCAAGGCTGGGAATCTCGATCCAATCTTTGGACACTGAGCAGGTGCTGAGCCTTAGCACACGATTTGATCATATGTTTAGTAAGTGCATGGGGTGTTTTACTAAATTAACTGCAATACCAAATCCTTGTTTTATATCATAGAATTGCATAAATTTAGCAGTGAAAAACAGAAAAAGATAAGAGACTTATACCCAGTGATTACTTTAAGAATAGTAGTTTAATAAATACATTTTTACATGATTCCTTAAAACAAATAGTTCAGTTTAATTACAACTTCTATTGGAAAAAGAGAAATACAAGGTTGTAATTGATGATACAATTACACAAAATACAATGGAATCATAATTTCATTTTACAAGGTTATTAGATAAAGTAACAGAAAGTGAAGGAAAACTGCATAGTGTCACAAAACAGTGAATTATACGACGTGTGATTGCAAGTGCCTGTGCTGCCTCCCCCACATGTCAGTTAGGATTCAGTAAAGCCACTTCTAAAATTGAGAGTGGAAACCTGCTGTCATGGTATTTTGTCTCTAATTCACTATTTCATGTCTTTCATCTGTACAAAAGAGCTTACCCGTTTGGGAATGAGCATCATATGCTTTAACATGCATAACGTTACTAATGCCCCTCCTAATAATAGTCATTTCTCCACCATCAGACTTCCTCACTCGAATTATTCCACCAAGTCTCCAATCAGAAAAATAGGCATAACCTGTTTTGAAAGACATTTAACATATAACAATTGCAGAGCAATATGACATAAAAGATCAAGCATCATGAGAAAAAACAGCAAGGTTTTTCATGTCAATTTAATAATTTTTCGTAACTGTTTCATGAAGAAGACAAAAGGACTTCTTTCAGGCAGACATAACCTAGAAAAACAAGCCCTCTCAGATCTCACTTAAATTGAGATATAACAGACTCAACTGACATTTCAAATTCCAAGGCAATTTTAAAAGTAATTAAGACCCCTTCCAAAAAATTTTAGAATATTTTTTAAGATATTTCTACACAAAATCAAAAGGGGTCAGATGCTGACATCTTCTTCACACACAACATAAATCCAGTGATAAAATCTACACACAATTAATAAAATCCTGAAATTGCTGATCATATCTAGGGAGGTGATTTACCTTGTCTGTCCAGCAGGAGTAGCCACCTTGGAAGCTATAATTAGTACAGCATATCTGCCTTGCTGCACTAAAAGAGTTACCTGATCTTCCTCAAATTGTTTAAACACAAATATACGTAAAAACAGCCCTAAAACCAAGCAAGAGGTACTAAATATATAGTTTTAATGTAAATTTTCAACAGTGTTTTTTTATAGGAAAAGCATTTTATAGGGAAAGTATTACAAAGGCCATGTTATTTTACCTCACATACTCACAGATCATCAGATAAAAAAAATCTGTGATAATAGATAATATTTTTCAATGCCAGACTGTCGTGGTTTAGCCCCAGCCGGCAACTAAGCACCACGCAGCCGCTCGCTCACTCCCCCTCCCACAGTGGGACGGGGAAGAGAATTGGGAACAAAACTCGTGGGTTGAGATAAACACGGTTTAATAGGACAGAAAGAAAGAAGGGAACAACAATGATAATACCAACAAAGGAATGTACAAGAACAAGTGATGCCCAATACAGCGATTGCTCACCACCCAGTGATCGACAGCCCATCCCCGACCAGCCATTTCCGCCCCCCGGCCAACTCCAGTTTATGTACTGGGCATGACATCGGATGGTAGGGAATATCTCTTTGGCCAGTCTGGGTCAGCTGTCCCGGCTGTGTCCCCTCCCAGCTCCCCATGCACCCCCAGCCTGCTCGCTGGCAGGCCAGCACAAGAAGCTGGAAGCTGGACTGTCCTTGACTGCTCAGCAACAACCCAAAACATCAGCACATTATCAACAGTTTCTCATCCCAAATCCAAAACACAGTCTCACACTAGCTTCTGTGAAGAAAACCAGCTCTATCCTGGCTGAAACCAGGACACAGACTTACCTCCAAAAATAGTAAGGCCAAACGGGTGAGTCATCTGAGTAACACGTTCAAGAGTCCGTCTGTCTAGCCCATCAAAGGTGCTGTGCTCAATTTTATCAAAAAAGGCATCCACCCAGTACAGTCTTAGAGAACTAGAAATAATGAAAATGTCATATCTCTTCAAATGATATTATATCCATTTGGAAGCACTAACATTTTCTCAAATAATAATCTTAAACCTGACAAGAGGCTATTGGGATGTGTGGGGAGTGATTCTGCGAAAATCTTACCTTTCACAGGCTTTTCAACAAATTGAAAAAAAAAAGGTCTTCAATACCAAAGTGCCAGTGAACACAACTTGACACAATTCCTTTATTTTTAATCCCTAACAGCTTAAAGGAAAAAGTACTATTGCTCAAAAACAGCTCTTGCTGTTTCTCTGTCTTCTGTGTTGTCCTTACCTCCAGTCAATGGCTAGGCCATTAGGCCAGCCTAGTGTTGTATTCACAATTGGCAAAGCATGGGATCCATCACTCCAGGCCCTCATGATTTTAGCAGGACGGAACCAATCTGTCCAGAATATATACCTGAAAGGACACATGTCCAAAGACACATAAACCCAATGATATATTGTATTTAAACAGAGCAAATATTTGAGCAGCATTAACAGTCGTCTTTGTACCATATCTTGATGTACCCTAAAAAAAAAAAAAAAAAAAAAAAATACAATTTTATGTTGACCATCTCCCTCTCCTCAGCTGGTAGCGTTACCAACTGATAAAAACTTTTATCCTGTGTGCAACAACTTCCAAAATCTTCAGAAGTGGTTTGTCCCTTCAGATAGGAAATACCTGTAACTTTGTTAAAATTGTTAAGGATTTCATTTAAGTATTGACAAGAAGGCAGAATCAAGCAAAAATGTGTCTTCCAGGTAATACTTACAAGTAAGCATGAGTATTACAAAGAATTTCCTCCTGATCCTTTTGACTTATGCCTACAGTCAAAGAGTTGAAGCTAGTGTTAAATAACTTTACAAAGCAGTGAACAAAAAAGGCCAGGATACCCAGGGATCCAAGTTCAGCTGTCTTCTTGTGAGATTACTTACAAAATAGTATATTTGGTTACTAAACATGAAAATTCAATATCCAAGAATTAAGAAATTCAGTAGTATGGCAGTAGGAAGCTGAACTATGCTGTGAAAGAAACACTGTTTTGGCATGGCCAAATAACACAGACTAATGCTTGAAGTTAAGCATTTCCATCAAAGAAAAGCAGGGCTTCCTTTTATGTACACAGAATCACATCTTGTAAGATATGTATCAAATACAGTCAGTAGTACCTAATACGTTTCAAATAAAAACATTCAGATAGGAAAAATAAAGGAACCAAGGTTAGCATTCTGGGAACTGAAAGTAAATTAAAAATAATTTAGAAAACTTTCTCTTTCAACTAGAAATAGTTTTCTAATCTGAGTGATTCAAAGAAACAAAGTTCTTTTGCCTGTTTATCAACACACAGGAGTAAACAAAAACAACCCTGGTGCTTTTATGCTTTTAAAGAGAATTCTTTTGAGTGCTTCTTTCATGTGGAATCTGTATCACCTTGCCCTTTCCTCTGGGTGTTGTATCCTAGGCCAGAATAAAAACAAACAAAATAAAGACAAGAGAACTGAAAAGAGATGGTATTTTGGAAAAGAACACAAATCCAAACAGAAATCCAGAATGAGACATAAATTTAACCTCACCGATTCTGCTTAAACCATAAATTTGTTCATATAGTTTCAAGTAAAAATCAAAGCTAAACCTACCCAATAACAGGATGAACCACTATTGATCGAGGATTATTTAAATTCTGAACAATAGCTCTCCTAGATTTATCTGCCAGTCTCATCACACTAATGCTCCTGTACCGAGGGTCTGTCCAGTATAGATTCTTTGAGATCCAGTCAAAGGCCAAATCTTCAACACTTTCCACTCTATTAGCCGTCAGGATTTCTCTTCCTAGAATTTATAACATGCATCATGATTGTAAATGTTCAGGAACAGAGGAAATAACATGATTGCAGTATTCTGTTCACAAAACTAGTGGTTCCCCTTGGTAAAAATGCTGCCTCTGAATATAAAGACCAATAACCACGGGGAGGGGGTGCCCTTTGCTCCAGGCGAAGGAGGTATATGTTGAGGAGTTGACTATATGTGGACTTAATATATATTTGATAGCTATTATAAATTGAAGAGAAACATTCTTTGCACTACCACAAACAGGACTCCTAAAAATCTCACAACCATAACGTTCTTTTTCTGTATTACAGTATCATAACAAACATACTGCTCTCTGTATAGGGAAATTAAAAAGAGAAACTCAGTTTCATACTACTGAAGGGCATACTAGTCTGCATAAACAGACTGGTGATGACAAATACTAGTAGTGAGAAGTGCTACAAATAGTTCACTCCCAAACATATTCAACAAGTTTGTCAAAGAACAGAAGACAGTGAGCTTAATGTGAGTTGAACAAACACTTTTGACAAACATTTTCCAGATTACTGTGGTGACACTGAGATTTATCTGTATATATCACAATGTGACTTTTTGTGCTTCTTTTTAGAAATATATATCCTACTCTCCTTCCCACAATTACTTTGCAATTCCTAAGACTGTTTCTCACCTGAACCATCGGTTTTCTGTTTATAGATCATGTCTTTACTTGTGTCTGAAAAAAAAATGGTGTCATCCTGAGCACAGAAGTCAATTCCAACAAAGTATGATGGGCTCCCTGTTACAGGTATGATCACATCTTCCTGGGTGGAGAGATTGAATGGGATCCCCCGCACTGCCAGCTGGGATGAAAACAGCAGGAACTGCTGCACAGCTGCAAAAGAAAGTATCAGACTTATTCATAAGGTGAGACAATTCAGCATTAATTAACTGTAAAGCTTTATTTTCCTTTGGCAACACTAATAGCCTGGAAACAGAAAAAAAGAAGAATGAGAAAATAGGAATTTAAATATACACTGACCTAAAAACTGAATAAGAAAAATAAATCCCAACCCAGAACATTAGGTGATATGGTAAGGTATTCCTCTTGCATTGCTACTGTGGTCCTAATATACCTTTACAGAGAACATTAACCCTATGGAAGCAGAAATCATCTTCTGTGCTCACCTCTTTACAATCAGCTGTAAAAAAAACCAACCTCACAGGCTTTGTGGAGCCACCATATAACCAGACCATATCTGAGATAACCAGATAAATGTATGGTCAAATAGTAGAACTAGAGACAACATATCTGGCTTAATTTGCCAACAGATACACATGGCAACCCTCCCATCAGCAACAATTCTGCACTCAAAAAGGAAGCAGCAGATTTCTGATGGAAGCCCACAGCTCCAAAACTGAATCTCTTATTTTTGCCATATGTATTTCAAAAGAAGACCACCAACCTAATCTGCAAATTACTGCACAGGAAAGCAGCTTTACGTGTTCAAGGTAATGCAAAATCTGCATACTAGCAAGCATCCATTGATTGATTTCAGGATTAAGATCTTAATCATATAGCTTTCTACACGTATTCCATATCTAACTCTCTTAAAATGCTCATAGAAGTTGGTGAGTTTAAGTTGTTGTGGCTTGAAATGAACATCAGCAGAAATTATTACATTTAACTCTGTCAACAAGAGTTGTGATGGAAAAACATGAAGTCCTTGGCATGTGAATCCACAAAGCTACTGAAGAGAGGAAGGATGTTCTAGAAATACTCCAGAGCTAGTGGAATAGTGCCAACAACCATAAGGCATTTTCTTACCAATGCAATGTCGTCCATCTATGTGTAGATCAAAGCCCAGTATACATCTACAGCGATAACCTAGTCCATCATTATCTGTTTTGTGGCTGAGAACACAGATCTGTTCACATCCCCCATTATCACTTCCACAAGGGTTTCTTACTGGAAAATAATACAGATAGGGTTATAACTTCATCTATTAACCTAATGGCATTATTATCTTGATTTTTCAGGATTTTTTTCAACATTCACAATAAATCATGTGGACTCTGTGGGACTTACATCACATGGAAATCATTCACCAGCAGTTCTACCCTGGAATGCATCAAAATCACATCAGAGCGAACTGGCATTCAAGGTATTCAGCTCTGTACAGAGATACTCAGCACACAGCACTGAGGCCATAATCTGGGCTATAGTTTTCTGCATATAGATCTGCTTCAGAATTGTATCTCCCAGAATCCATTCACACTGGGAGCCTTTTCCAACTGCACCCTCATTGCAGTGTTGAGGAAAGTGTGCCAAACACTGCTCATAAGCACAAGTTTGACTCTTCCAAATATCAATGTATTTAATAAGACGCCCAACTCTTAAATGTTGCATTTGACAGTTCATTAGCTACAGGAGCTGGATGAAACCACTGTGTGATAAAAAACAGTCCAGTTTTACAATACAAATTTATGTATCGTAATTATTAATTTTTTACAGCAAAAGTAACAGGCTCTCATAATTTTTTACCAACTTTTGGTAAGATAGTTGCTAAACTTCTCTTAATAATCTACTTCCTGTCTTACCATATGGCTGTCTGGCAGCATGGTAAACTGTCACTCCATAAGGTCTCAGTGAAGACTGGTAGATCACTTGAGGGTTAGATTCTGTAAATTTGTTAGCTTTCACCACTGCCATTTTAGTCCAATCAGTGAAATAAACATTGCGTTCAAATAAGGTTATTCCATACGGGTGAGGAATCAGTGAGCCTCCATGAGCTATTGTTCTCCTGTTGTAAAGATGGTTTTAAAATTACTTACAAAATATTATCTAGAAAATAAATTTATTAACAGAGGAAAGTATACAGGATTATTAATTCGTTCACTAGCTTTTGCTGCCAAAGTACAAATGAAAAAGACCAAATGAACTGAAGAGATGAAGCTAAACTTACAGGGTACATAAACATAAAAGATACAGCAGTGAAAATAGAGCAATCAAAACCGTTAGCAATTTCCAAGAAAACACAGTGAGTAAAGACGATGACTCAAAAACACAGGAAAAGATTCATAATTACTGAGAGAAAATTAGAGAAAGAGGCCAAATAGAGGAAGTCAAAAACATCTGTAGCAATTTTAAATACTCAAGAAACCTTGAATGTAACAAATTTACATCTGCAACAGCAACTGGACAAAAATAAAATCCTATGTATGCAGTTAAAAAAAAAAAAATTAAAAAAACCCATAACGTTCTTTGGCTTGAACTAAACACCCATGCAAAACCAAGGAAAACCAAATGCTAACAAATTTTATCTATTGCATGCAAAATACTTTTTTATGGATATTTTTATGGATAAAAATTAGGACATGAAGAGTGACATTTAAGTCCTCACACAACACATAACAGTAACACTGCAATATTATTTTCATGGAGTCACGAAGGCAGGTCTACAAAATCAGATTAATTTTACACCTTTACTCTATCAGTTTCCTGGGTGATTTAGGTTGATGCTGCAGGCATGCAAGATATGACGTAAGTGGACAGTAAGCTGTATTTTAACATTTGCAGACTATGCCATTGCCTCTTGCCCACTTGCACAACATCTACAAGATTTTCGGTGTTGCTGTGAGTGATAAGTTTTTATCTCCAAAAAACAGAGTTTAAACACATTCTTGTCTTACTAATCCCTGATAAAGGAACAAAGATAGCAGCATTATTTTTATAATTTTGTAAGTGAAAAAATACATTGAGCAATAAGCCTGTCAAATGAGCAGAGGACTGTTTTTCAAGTCAGTATGTAAGAGGCATGCTAAAGGGGACATTTTTTTCTTGTGCTTGAGTAACAGAGACTAATCAGAGATGCAGAGATAAGCAGGCTTCTAAACACTACGCTGTAAGATGCAGTCCCATAAAAACCCAAGGACTCCTTCCCTGCATGCTGTGATATAGTTTCCTCAGCATCATAGGTGAATGATGACTTCATTTCTGACAGCAAAGGTTTATAAAATGTAAGAGCACTTAATAGCCATTACACAAAGCGGTGCTTTGAAGTGAAATATTTCAAATAAATTCATTCATGAAAAAGATGCAAAGAAATGATGATGGAAGACTGTATATAACTCAAAAATAATAAAAAGCATATGCTATAAAAATGTGTACTGTACTGGTAGACTATAAAAAAGTACATTATAAAAGAAGTGCAATAGGTATTCAAGGTAAGAAAATAACAAAGAATGATGGAGGAATTAAGGATTGTCTAGAAGTAGCATGACACCACAGACATCAAGAAGCATCACATGCATTATGTTGTAATTTTCATCCTTTGTGTATCTCATTATGCTAGACAAATCTTTCCTTGAACTAGATACAAAATAACCAGTGTATCTGTAACCTCCAAGGAATAATATTTCTCCTACCTTTGAAGCCCATCATAAGTTACAGTCTCAATGTAATCAAACCGGCTGTCAACCCAGTAAAGTCTCTTTGATACAATATCCAGAGTTATTCCAGCAGGCCAGCCTAATTTTGTTTTTATCAAATCCTGACGGTTTGTGCCATCCATGAAGGCCCTTTCCACTTTAGGATCGCCAGACAGACTATCCCAGTCTGAGAAAAACAAATAACTATAAAGGAAAAAAAACCAAGAGAGTCCCATGTTTCCTTGAGATTTAAAAAAAAAAGACATTTTACATGGAATTTAAAACAAGTACCCTTTCAGGACAGAGCTTGATTCTCAGCTGGCATACTATGAAAACACACTTTATACCTCCTGCCCAATAAGTAACTTGCATTTTCTTTTATAAAATGAATCTAGAAAGAAACATGCTTTCACCGAAAAGACCTCCAAAATACTGAGTTCCTTAGTAAAATACAGACTTAAGTGTACTGCCAGAAATAAACCAGTGACAGACAGATGCATCATGAAAGCAGCATCCATCACTACAAGGTGCATGAAATTCCTCTTCCCATTCTCTTGAGGATCCAAGTTTTCACGGCTCACATACATTTTTGAAGCCTGTTGGGTTGGGAGACACTAGCTTCCCTGCCTTCACTCCACCCTTCATTTCAGATAGTAGGAGGTCTGTGGATGGTGTCAAAACAGAAATCCTTCAGGATAACATCTACTCTTCTGCAGGGCAATTCCACAGTTACTCTGTTTTCAGAGCTGCTCATATACATACAACTCTATCCATAAAACAGATTCTGTACATTGGGCATAAAAGCAGTGCACAGCCCTCCCATAACAATTTCAGGTGCAAGAATAGATTAGGATAGAATGTAAATGTTTAAAACATTTTATATCTGCTTCTAAAATGACCACCCCAGCTATTTCTTAGTTCTCCTTCTTTTGCATGGGAATAAAGGAATTTCTGACATCTTTCACCATTACCTGACATGTATCACTTACCCAACAGTTGGATCAAGTGCTATTCCTCTAGGATTTCCAAGATTTTCAGCAATAAGAGTCACACGGTTTGTTCCATCCAAGTTAACCATATCTATTCTGTTCACACTGGTCTCGACCACGTATAGTTTATTGTTAACCCAATCCACTGCTAGATTTTCAGGTGTGTCAACTGAAATATTTAAAACTTCTTGGAAATCAGAGCCATCAATATTAATAGAAAAAACCTGAAAACAATACAAATATTGTCAGTGCACACACGATGTTTTGCTAATCACAAGACACATGGCACTTGTCCTTTTTCTGAGCCCAGATCCACAGTTGGCCACTAGATACAACCAAGTTACCCATTAAGTATTCCTTAGCTTAGGGTTTTTTGCAAAAATTTGGAAAACAATGCAAAAGCTGCAGGAAGCTTGCCTTCAACTAGCATTTTGGCAAAATGGACAAGGTAATAGACTGAGATAGCCCTGCGCTTTAACAAGCATGACAAATTGCTGTATTAAAAAAAAAAAAAAAAAAACAGATGAGGAAAGTGCACCTTGCTTTCCTGGAATCTAGCAAACCCCAGTATTTTCATTAATTAAAAAACAAATTAACATGCTTTAGCAAAGCTCTCAACAGTGACCAAAAACAAGAGGGGGAGCTCTAACTGCACCAACCACGAAGGGGAAATTGCAAAGTGAAGGAAGAAAGGGAAAGCTCTCTGTCCTGACAGAAAGAAGGCTTAGCATTGCTTCTGGTCTCCTTTATTTAAGGCTAATTTTAACAGCATCATGCTCAAGAAGAAATAGTGTTGTTATCTTACAAGCAAGCTCAGAGCTACATGAGGCAAACAGTATAAACAAGATAATTTTACCCAGTAATCATGTCATTATAACACTGTGTAACGTGAAAAGCTAGGAAATATCATCCCCTTTTTGGAACACCAGCATTAAGTTTGGAATGTATTTAAATTAAAATACAGATTACCACAAGTAAATATATGCAAGAAAAATAAAAGCTGAAATAGTTGAATAATTTTAAATAGCTTTCAGGTCCAGGTAACAATAATCAAGCAAACCATCTAACTGTCTGCTCTGTTCTTTGGAAACCTTGTTGACGGAAGAGCTTATCGGCATTAGGTTATCAGGCAATACACTAAATAAGATAAAGGTGACACAGAACACAACCCACAATCTTCTGGTTTAGTTTACATCTTAATCTTAAAAAAAAAAAATTCAAAACCAAATCCCCTAATAATACTTTTATTTTAAGACATCAGGTGGAAATATGCATTGTATAAGAAAATTCTTAATGTCACTGTTTTCATATGGGTATTCTAGCTAACACTTAATTAGATTAATTAACCCTAATTAATTAATTAGGATTTAACTATATTAGGGCAGATAAAAAGGCAGCCCTGGCCATCTGGGGTGTGCAGTGAAAAACCCCGTATTATCTTTTATTTATACCTTTTACAGAGATAGCATAAATCGCCTGAAAGTTCAGATTTGACTCTGACTTAATTCAGCCCCTGTCAATGCAATTGCAGTAACGGGAACTCACTGCATTGAAAATAAAAATGCCAAAATTGTGAACAAGTCAAAAATTGTGCATATAAATCCTGTCCTACTTGACAACCATGTAGTGTGCTTTCCAACAGAACCAACATGGCATTGTAGTAGAAACTACAGTTTACAGCTTATGTGTAGGTTCAGAATAACAACAGTGACACCAAATTGATCCATACACGGTGTCAGCGGAAGGCAGGCCATGGATTCTGCTTCACTCTGCATAACAATCAACATGGGGTAGACAACTGTGGAGTTTCAGCATTTGATCTAGGACTTTTTTGTTTCAGTAAGTTATGCACAGAGAAAAAGAACAAGGGTGAAGTACAACTTTTACAAAGGTCTCCAAACTGTTTCTTAAAATTACTTTCCTTAACGTATTTTGAAGGTAAAATAGTTCCTCTTCAAAAGAAAGAAAAAGAAACAAAATATTGGCTCATTATACAAAATACTGTCAATATTTGTTCTCCAAGCTCAATTACAGTGCCATCTGAAGTATATGAAAAATTTGATTTTTATCATCTTGGAAGGCAGACAACTTTTACATTTTAAATGATCATGTTTCAAAAAATTACCAAGAAAAATCTGTTGTTTTGAAAGAATGTCTACTATTTCTCTTAATTAGTTTTTTGGACTCCATCTCAAGTAAAATTAAAAGTTGCTCAAGACATTCCCATATAATAGGATTCTTTGTTTAATATGTCACATGTAATAGTATAGCTTGAAAAACGCAGTCATTAACATAAAACATTTCAAGGAGCTTTTTTGTTAGAAAACAAAAACACAGCCAGCTTCTGCTCTCAAAAATGAAAGCCTATCAACACATGCTGCCTCTTGCAGTTCTCTACTTCCTCATACATAAAAATATACTCTTCTTGAAATTTCTACCCACCTTATCTTGCACTGTATCAGTCCAAAAGATTCTGTGCAGGTAAAAGTGAAAGTCCACTCCAACTGCAACCCCACGATTCTGTGACTGCACCAAAGTACGAAAACTTCTTCCATGAAGATCTCCAATCAGTAAATCACGGCCATTGGAAAAAATAATTGATGCAACACCAGCTGAAACCAGGGGTGACAAATATATGACTACTCTGTAGACAAGCTATTTTGCAGAGGCATTGAAATGTATACAAACTGGTTCACGCACACTGGACACAAAGATTTCAACAGATGCTCAGACTACAATCTGTATAAATGTTTCTGTGTGCGTACTAATTTGCTTTGATTTGCCTTTAGTTTCTAGATTTGGAGCAAACCAGGCAGGAATACATATTTAAAGCCCTACTAGGTAAAACTTCTACAAAAACCCTGTGCATCTGTCCTGGTTTCAGGTAGAATAGAGTTAATTTTCTTCCCAATAGCTGGTACAGTGCTGCGTTTTCAATTTAGCAATGAGAATAATGTTGATAACACACTGATGTTTTTCGTTGTTGCTAATTAGTTGTAGTGCTTATACCAAGTCAAGGACTTTTCAGCTTCCCCACTCTGCCAGCGGGGAGGTGCACAAGAAGCTGGGAGGGGGCACAGCCAGGACAGCTGACCCAGACTGGCCAAAGAGACATTCCCCGCCATGTAACAGCTCAGTATAGAAACTGGAGTTGGCCAGGGGCAGGAATCACAGCTCGGGGACTGGCTATTGATCAATGGGTGGTGAGCAATTGTTGCATTGTACATGGCTTATTTTTGTATATTCCTTTATCAGTAATATTATTTTTATTTCCACTTTCTTTGCTGTCCAATTAAACTGTTTTTATCTCAACCCGCGAGGGTTTTTTTTCCCCCATTCTCTCCCCCACCCCACCTGGAGCAGGTGCCTGGTGCTTAGTTCCTGTCTAGGGCTAAACCATAACAGCATCTAAACTCCAAAAGACTATTTCTACTCTTCTATTTCCTCACTTTAGCTCCCTTAATCAAAGTATAAACTTTCTTAAGATGTTTCTGCCACGTGAGATTCAGATATTACTTGATTCTAGCAGGTAGGCCATGTTTCTTATCTTTTTATGTACTGCTCCATCCTATCCACCTTCTTAATTCTCTCATCTCATCAGAAAATCTTTGCTGTATCTTATAATACAAGAGAGATTCCCGCAAGTCTTTGAAGGAAAGCTCACTTTCAAAGTAGACGCCTATTGAAAGGCTTGGTGTAAGTCTGAAAAGTCCAAATTCTATTCACCCGACACATAAAACCTTCCCCAATTAAAGCAAAAATTAATCCAGGGAAATTGATTTAGAGCAGGTATGAAATTCCCCCATTAATAAGACAGAAAATCAACACTTCACAAACAACTCACTGGCCCAGAATCCACATTAATTTGAATGGAAAGCTTATTGTGAAACACACAGAATTTTTCCAGAAACAGAACAATCTTTCCCAGTGCTGGCATATTATATATGTCTTAATACAGACAAGTGTATTTCATTAGCTCAAAAAATTCCCTATTTTTTAAGGACATAGTTAGAAA
>NW_010512475.1:12030-29179 GCF_000687285.1 Phaethon lepturus | reverse complement strand
TCTCTTTTGATCGCTCTTGGAGTATTTGTTGCGGCCACCTGTCAACACACATGGAAGAGCAGCAACGGGTGATAGTCAGAGGGCCGCACCAGGCTAGGATGTCTCCTAGTGGTGTCCTTAAACCAGGCCCCAGGGAGCCAGCAGACTTCCCTCAAAGAAGGATCTGTCTGGCATACTGGACCTTCAGTTCCTCTCAGGAGGGAGTCACCTATAGCTATAACTCATCTTTTCTTCCACATGGGGGTGGTCATGATGCAGCAGGTACGTCTTTCTGACCTTGGTCACACCTCTGGTGTAGCTAGACCATCATCCACATCATCCATGGACTGTCCTTCCATATCCAGAGCCTCACACCTGTTCTACAGAGGCACGTGAGGATGTGAGGTAGGCAAGGAAGGGGTTCACATGCCATCCCAAGCATGGACTTGCCTCAATTCGCTCCATTCCTTTAAGCTACTGTCTTCAGCCTCGTGGGGGGAGGATAGAGATTGAACCCCTTGATCTTGTTTTTTTACTGGTGGCTGTTCCTGCTTTTGTCTCAGGGAGGGCAGAGCATGGTTCCACAAGTCCATCTCTTTCTCAAACTCCCTGATGCTCCTTAACCTTTCTACTTCCTCTCATAGCTCTGTCACCAGGCTGAGCAGATCGTTCACCTGGTCACACCTGACACACAGCTGTTCTCACTACTATCATTGGTTACTAGTGAGAGGTTCTGGCACCCTGAGAGGATGATGACCACCAACTGAACTCACCTGTTAAGCTGCTAGGGTAACACTGCCCTCCCTGCACACCCTTCCTCTTAAACTGCTGCACAAACTGTGATGTCACACCCTGGCTGACGTGCCATGGTCTGTTTTCCTGCTCTGTTGGCAGTCTTTCTGGTCATTTGGATTCCCCAGGTTGCTGTTTTTAGGTGTGAGGGTGGGC
Organism: Phaethon lepturus; assembly: GCF_000687285.1. Classification (NCBI taxonomy): domain Eukaryota; kingdom Metazoa; phylum Chordata; class Aves; order Phaethontiformes; family Phaethontidae; genus Phaethon; species Phaethon lepturus. The sequence goes on along the minus strand of NW_010512475.1, from coordinate 28,252 downwards.
TGCCATTTCTCTGGCAACACCCAGGCCTTGTCATTGTCTCCTGCAAGATCTGGTGATTCCTGGTGGGTGTCTCTGCTGCCCTGGCTTTTCATTGCCTCACAAAAACTCCCTGTGCTCTGAGGCCTGCTGCTCTGCGGTGGGTCGGGCAGCTCCGGAGTGGCTTCCTTCATTGACTAATTCAGTATCATTATCTAATCTTTTCCAATAATTTTTCATCTGCTTCTCATAGTGCATTAATGAACGTGATAGTTGGAATGTTTTTTTGGCTTTATTCTACAAAAAAGTTAGGTTTTAGCTTCATCTTTATGTGTCAGTTGTTGAATAATAATAATAGCCATCATCTTCATCAGCAACTTCATCATCCTATGTGTCCTGGGATAAAAATATTTAAAGGAGCCTCGAGTGTAAGACTGACAACTGTGCTAGTCTGACGTAATGGAACTTTTGATAAAGGATACGTTCATCTGCAGGAGAAAAAGACCTTTTTCAATGTATAGGTTCATGTTAGTTAGTATAATGTTTGAAGTTCAACTCAACTACTTTATGATGGGCACAAAATAGCTGTCATTTTCTGATCTATGTTTCATCTGCAGTAAGTGAAGAATAATAAGACATGATTTATGTTATACATTTTTGTTATCAATACAAAGATGAGATGGCAGACATTTTGAAAACATTTCTTTATGTTTTCCATGAAGGACAAAAGAATGGAGGTTTGATTCTGTTATGTAACAAATGCTGTTTTTTCAGAAATCTTATGTTATATTACACATCTGTATGGAATACCCATGACTTTTTGGAGCAACGGTTGTAGGTCTGCAAGATGTTCTAGTTAACTTGAAATGACACTAGATGTGTACTGAATGTCATACCAGATAATAAATTTAAGCATCTGTTCTAAACTATCTTTTTAGGCTCCTTCTGTATTTGATGCAGAGTGAGAGGTTCCTCCAGGTAACACCAGTTTTTTTTAGTATATGTGGGATAAAAAAATTACTGAAGGTTTTCATTTGTATTTTCCATTGGTTATAGAGAAACCTACAATATTAGCCAAGATTTTTCCGCTGAATTTTATAAGATACGTTTATGTTAAATTCATTTAACCCAGAATGTATAATTAACACCCCATGCAGTAAAGACTATCACAACTTTATCTATCCTAAGAGTGGGGCATGTTTGTTTTTTTTTAAAGTTGATATACCTGAAGAAGAATGTAGTATCTAGTCAAATTAAAAGAATCAGATTATATAAAAGATAAATAATAATTTTCAATCTGGTTCCATTTGAAGCACCTTGCACTGCACATTTTTGCTTGCATATGTTACCTATTAATTTTTGAATCTATATTGTGATGTTACAATATTTGTTGGAGTAGCAGATGTCACGTATTCCTTAGAACATAAAGAAGTAATTTGGATGTCACATGGAAGCATAAAAAGTCACTTACATTTCTATTTCTTAAGAAAATAGAATACCCTAAGAGTTTCATCCTTAGAGAAGGAAAGACTGTAATTTGAAGCTGTACATTATTGGATTATAGGGGTATATATGAAGAGTAGAGATTTATAAATTCCACAGACCTGGTAAGAATATCAACTCTGAAATCAATCAACAGAAAAAAAATTACTTTAAAATTGCTTTAATTAAATTTCATTTGTTCTAGAGATTATGAAGTGCTCATTTTCCATTTGATTTTTATAGATTTCTTTTTTATTCATTTATGTTTTCTGAGGGTAAAAAAAAAATAATTCTATGGTTAATGTTTTATTATTATTACCATTTTCAGATTTTAAACAATTCCGTTTTGGAAGAGAGCTTAACATACTATGTGTCACAGTGCCTGAAGTAGAAGTGTCCCCTATTAGTACTATTGAATGAACTTTCCTATAATAAAAAGGAAAGTGCAAGTTACTTTAACAGTAAATAAGGAGCTTTATTAGGATGAGGAACGGTTTGGACAGTCGCATCCAGAGTGTAGTGGTCAATGGCTCAATACCCAAATAGAGATCGGTGATGAGTGGTGTCCCTCAGGGGTCCAGATTGGGATATCTTTAATATCTTCATCAAGGCCTTAGAGGGATCGAGTGCACCCTCAGCAAGTTTGCAGATGACACCAAGGTGGTGGTGTGGTTGACATGCCTGAGGGATGGGATGACATCCAAATGGACTTGGACAAGCTTGAGATATGGGGCCTCAGGAGGTTCAACAAGGCCAAGTGCAGGGTCCTGCACCTGAGTCAGGGCAACCCCCCAATATAAAAACAGACTGAGGGATGAAGGGATTGAGAGCAGCCCTGCCAAGAACGGCTTGGGGGTACTGGTGGATGAAAAGCTGGACATGAGCCACCACTGTGAGCTCGCAGCCCAGGAGGCTAACTGTATCTGGGGCTACCTCCAAAGAAGCGTGTCTAGCAGGTTGAGGGAGGTGATTCTGCCCCTCTACTCAGCTCTGGTGAGACCCCACCTGGAGTACCACATCAAGTTCATAAGCCACCAGCAAAGGAAAGACATGGACCTGTTGGAGCAGGTCCAGAGGAGGGCCACAAAAATGATCCACGGGTTGGAACACCTCTCCTCTGAGTACAGGCTGAGAGAGATGGGGTTGTTCAGCATGGAGAAGAGAAGGCTCCAGGGAAAGCTTATTACAGCTTTCCAGTACTTGAAGAGGGTTTACAAGAAAGATGGGGACAGACTTTTTAGCAGGGCCTGTAGTGATAAGACAAGGGGTAATGGTTTTAAACTACCAGAGGGTAGATTTAGACTAGGTAGAAGGAATGAATTTTTCACAATGAGGGTGGTGAAACACTGGAAGTGGTTTCCCAGAGAAGTGATGGATGCCCCATCCCTGGAAACATTCCAGGTCAGACTGGACGGGGCTCTGAGCAACCTGGTCTGGTTGAAGAGGTCCCTGCTCATGGCAGGGCGATTGGACTAGATGACCTTGAAAGATCCCTTCCAACCCAAACTATTCCATGATTCTATAATGCTATGATTCTTTGACTGATTCTATGAAAGTAGCAATTATACTGACTTTATATACAGTACTGAAGAACTTACATATGTAACCATTCCCAGCTTGCTTCAGGATTAAAGAAACTCTACATTTATACACACACAAGTTATTTCCCAACTTTGCCATAAGGCAGATGTTATGTCTATGAACTTGAAAATTGTTGTTTATATTTGTCATTTTTTTTGCATTTGTTGTGTAATTTGTCATTGATGTTCTGTTTTCTCCAGGGGTCAGTGTCTTCACTGGCTGCAGACAATTGGCTGTAGTGACAACACTTTTGTATCCGCATTCATTACTTCAAAACTCCATATCATCATTTCCTGGACAGAATGATCAGGGTTTCTCAAAAACTCCCATTGGTAAAATGAAATTTTACCTCTTCAATGAAATTAACTGATGATAATATGTTATACCAGCTCCTTTTATCTTTCAAGGTTCATTTTTTCATTTTTTTTCCCCAGAAAAAATTCAGATGGAACAAAACTGTGGGTATACTTTACTCAGAAATATACATTGAAGATTAAAAAGTTCAGTGTTTATGTATTCTTAGAATTAGGGGCTTACACCCTGATGCAATCACTGTTCATGGTACTTGAGGTTATGTGTATTAAATGAGTATCCTTCGTCCTGTATATTGAAGTATCTTTTTTATTTATTTATTTCAAAGTAACCTCTTTTTCATTTTAAAATCATGGAAAATATATTAATTTGTTTTCTAGATTTTTAAGGAAAAATGGAAGTTGTGTCAAAATTACTTTTTACATTTTTCTGTAAAATATATCTGCTTTTTTTTTTTTAATTCTGACATTCTTTTTTTTTCCCCAGTATATTTTTCCTGTAAACTTAATATGTCATTTCAACCTCATTTTGCTACAGCCATATGTCAGAGGACTTGTTATTTTTTCAGGAAAGGTGACAAGTTTCTTCCTCAAACATTTGCTTTGACAAAAATAGCAGCAATAAAGAGACTGTTATTGGTCAAAAAAAGGACTTTAGAAGTTATCCTATTAGCTCAAGAAGATCCATCAAGTAGGGACAGAAATAGATTCTTCATGTACTTGAAGTAGTTAGTTATACTTGTTCCATTGAAGAATCAGAATTCTTTGTCATGGAAAATTAATTACAGACTTAAAATAGTAATAAAAGAAACCACACAAAAAAACCCCACAAACTTGTTTTTTCCCAGCTTGAGCAGTGTCTTATTTAGCTCTAAAAGTAATTTGCAGAGTCTCTACTGGCAGAACAAAGGTGTTATTAAATGCCTGAGAAGAAAAATACAGGTTAATAAGTAAAAAGATGGATGTACTTAATGTTAGCTCCATCTTTCCATTCCTAGTTGGTTTACTCTTCTCATATCAGTTATCTTTTTGCCCTTTTTTTTAAACACTGATTTACTTGTGCTTGCATGATCTTACACTTATGACATAAAAGTTTGAATTCACTTTACAATAGCTGTCATGATTCAAACGTTAGTGAATAAAATTAAAAACTTTAAAAGGCTTTTCTAATACCCTGACTTTTTTTTTTGCCAGAGTGTATTCGAAGAAAATTACATTATTCACAGCATACTGATCACCAGAAGTCATATTCATTTTATGAATACTCATAACAAGCATACCATGCCAGATTTCATGTTTTCCAAAATTTTCTGTTTTCAGAACTTGAATGTTTCTCAGGCATATCCATTAAAAATATTTTAAAATGTCTGATAGCTGAAAACAAGTCCAAAATATACAGCAGACATTTATTCTTTTTCCAAGAGTATTTGTCAGCTATACACTATAAAGCAAAGTAGACAATTTTACCTGACATTTCGACTGAGTGAACTTTGCAGAGTTTTGTAAAAGCTAGCAGAAAATATTTCTAACAGCATACGTATAATGAAAGAAGTTTTATTGGGGATAATGGGTTGAAAGTTTTTACTCTCAATTGCAGTACATCAGAGATGTAATATACAGTGAAAGATTACACTGCCGAATAATTGTACTGTTCACCTGTTTTAGACAGCAGCTGAACGGTGGCCTGACTTTCCATTTCTTTATCAATACAGAGTAAGATTGCTTCAGAATAAATACAATTTTCTTTAAATGCTTTGAGATCCAGCATTCTTATCATTGACTAATGAGTTCTGTGGGATCTGGCATTAAAGACTTTACTATCAAGAACTCTTGTTTGTTCATTTCTACAAGACACTTACATATAACCACAGTACAGAATTTTTCCTTGACCTGAACAAGTCATAGTGTTCATCACTTAAATTCTTAGATAACTCAGAGCTGGAATCAGATTCAAATTCAGACACTTAAACTAGGATCACCATAAGGTAGATTCAAAATGAAAATTAGGTGTTAAATTAGTTCAACTCACATTACAGTCAATAGATATTGGTTACAATGTAGTCAATACAGTGGAGTTTAACGAGCTCCTCAGATGACAAAAAGAAGGTTTTTACTTGGTTATTTAACATTTTAATAAATGAGCATATTCTTTACATCTTTGTTGGATGTGGTTCGGTAATATCCTTTCTGGCCATCAGCTGCCACTCCAGTAGCAAATAAGTTCTCCAGTGGATCAGAGGTTTTACCTGCTAGACTCATAAGCATGTCTTGGATATATCAGAAAATACCAGATCCCTATGTTGAGCCCTAGGTCTCCATTTAACCCTAAATCATCAAAGCAAAACCAAATCCAAAGAAAAACCAAAGCAAAACCAAAAGCATCAAGACTATGGAGTTTCAGCTGCATCTAGAGCAGAATTCAACCTCTATGCAGTCATCATTCCAGTTCACTGAAAATTATTTACTTGAACTGAGACTGAAATTCGAAGTATTACAGGCATTAAAGTTGAGACGAATTCCACTGAGCTTTATATATCTTGAATACAAAAATCTACATTTGAAACTAATTGTTTGAAGTACCTTTGTACTCAATGTAGAATAATAGGTGCTTTTAGGAATAAATCTCATAGCCTCAAGTAAATGTGTAAAAAAGATCCAGTTTCTTTTTCAACACTGATTATGAACAGAGTTTAGCAAATTTGGTTTGAATGTAGTTTTGTATATATATATAAGGCAAGATTAATACCATCTGCAGAATCTTCACTGATTTGAGGGCTTGTATTCAGTCTTTTGGATTAAACTGTTTTTTATGACCCATGATAAAAGTCACTATGCTCACATGATTGGTAGCCATACAGTTCTGAAATTTTAGAAACATCAACAAAGAGACAAGTAACAGGTGCAGCAATGTGCATAGCAGTGTCTAGGCACTGCTTAGACATCTAGATCTTGTGGGAACTTCATCTAGGATTATGGGGGAACTCCTGGCAGGTTTTCAAGGAACATCACTGTGCCCAGTGCTGCAACTAGGTAAGGATAGCAACAGGAGGCTTCCAGCAAGCTTTAGCAGCTTCTAACAAACTCTGTCACTTCTTCCTGATCAAATGGTTCTTTGAGCTTTTGTTCCACCTGAACAAAGGAGGGCCAAGTACCCTTTCAGCAGGTGTTACAGAGAGGCTTATGTGACTGCCAGCCTACGGCACAAACAGTGCAGTCAACAGAAACAGTATTTTTCACAGAAGAGTGCCTGAGACCTCTTGCTGAGGCTGGAGGAGAAGTGGCATCCTTGCCTGCAGGTGTGTGCAGGTGGAGAATCTGTGTTGCCAAATAGCTGCTGAGGGAACTCAGGGGACTACACAACATCAGAGCTATTGTGAAAGAGGTTGTCTGGATCTTCTTTATGATGCTGCAGCTACAAAAGCCTGAAGGCTCAGCTGTACTGAAGAGGGCAAAGATAGAGTTTGTGTTCACAGAGTTGAGAAATGGAGAATCCCATACTGGCAAAGGCTGGAAGCCTGTGACTTCTGGCCCAAGGAAGAAGGCTCCTGCTCCACCTAGAGTAATTCTTGTAGCAGAATCTGTACTAATATATGTATCTGAAACTACAGAAGAGGCTCAGTGTCCTGGTAACAGATGAGGGACTGGATGCTGTATTCAAGGATGTACTCAAGCAGGCTGAATCTGAACTATGCAGCAGCACCAAAAGGAAGTGTTGAGTGACAGCAGCAGTAGACTCTCTATTGCAGAGAATGGAGGCCATCATCTGCTGATCTGACCTGTTGTCTCAGAAGTTTTGCTGCTCAGATCTGGAATGCAGTGGACAGACTGCTAAGGTTTGTCAGGCCCTTAGACTCTGTCCTTGGTGCTCTTCCACATAAGCATCAAGCTTACTGCCAGGGGACACCTGGAGAACATTAATTGTGATCATGAGGCTCTGGGGTTGAAGATCAAGGGCACAGGGACCCAGGTGGTTTTCTCCTCTGTCCTGAAGGTGAGGGAGAAGGGCCTGAGGAGGAGTGGAGTGGAGAGTTTCTCAAGGTCAACAACAAGCTGCACAGCTTGTGGTGACAGCAAAGTTTTTTAAAAACAAAACAAATTGTTTTTTTATGACCAAGGCACCCTCCTTTGACGATCAAGGAAGGACAACTAAGAAGAAGTAGGATTCAACTGACCAAGCAGGAAAAAAAACACTGTTGCTGACAGGCTGGCTAACCTGTTGAGAACAGCTTTAAACTAGGAGTGATGGAAGTGAGACATGATGACTTATTATCAAGTGAGAAAGTGGTGGATTACCGTGGAAAGCAAAGGATGCAGGGTGGGCCTGGAGACATTTTAATCAACAGAACAGGGATGAAGGGGTCCCTCTTCAAGGATGTGGACACAAATAAAGAAGATGTGAAATGGCAGCATTATGGGGAAAGTTATCCCATTTATTCTGTGAAATCGGCATGACTGGGTACCTCTCTGATCTGCTTGTACACTAGAGTATGAAGCATGAAGAGCACTTAGGAGGAATTCAAAGTCTACATGTGCTTTCAGAGCTAAAATGTCTTGGGATCATAGAAGTGAGCCAGCAATTCATTCTTGCGATTAAAAAGGCCAGTGATATCCGGAGCTGCATTAGGCAGAATGAGACTAGCAGACTGAGGGAAGTGATTATTCTCCTCTACTCAGCACTAGTGAGACTACATCTGGAGTGCTATGTCGAGTTCTTGGCTCCCCAGTACAAAAGAAACATATAATGGAGTTAGATATAATGGAGTTAGTCCAGTAAAGGAAAATTAAGATGATAAAGGGACTGGGTCATGTGACATACAAGAAGAGGCTGATAGCTGCGATTTTTCAGTCTGGAGATGACAAAGCTTGGGGGCATCCAATCAATGTGCATAAACACCTGATTTGACAAGGGACAGTAAGGAAGATGGAGCCTGATTCTTCTCAATGGTGTCTACTGACAGGACAAGTGGCACAAAGTGAAATACTGGAAAAAACATCTAAACATAAGAACTCTTTTACAGTGAGGATGGTAAAACACTGGAACAGATTCCCCAGAGAGGTCATGGAGTATCTGTCCTTGGAGGTATTGAAAACCTCATTGGACATGATTATCGACAACCTGTTTTACCTGGTCCTACTCTGAACAGGGGGATTGGATTAGATAATATCCAGATGTCCTTGTCACCCTTAGCCATTATGTGATTTTATGTACTTTTCTTTGACTGTCCCACTCTTCTCATTGACTGTCTGATTCTTCTCCCACTCAGATTATGTCTACAACTTTTTTCCTATTTTTGTATTTACTCTATTTTGTATTTATTCTATTTTGTATTTAATCTACTCCACTGTTGGAAATGGACAAGATTATAAACCTTACAAGCTAGAAAACTAAGCATGGTCAAGTCTAAATAAATAGAATATTGTGTTGTATAGCAAGCAGTGTGTTTGGGTCTGGATTTCTGGAGTGTTCCTAGCCACTTATGTTTTGTCAATAGTTTACTTTATTCTTATATCACTTAGTCAATCCTATCTCTTCTCCTTCAATTTATATAATAATTTGGCTATAACACAAAAAGTGAGCATCAAAACTTTTTTTTTTTCTTTTTTCTTTTTTCATACACTTTTCTGACTGAAAGACATTATACTTGATCTGATTTCTTCCATATTCTGTATTAGAGGTAGTTAGCATCCATAACAAATAATTTTGTGTCCAGAGACTTGATATAGCTTGGGTAACGTAGTTACGCAGTTTTGAGCTGTAACATGGCAACAGGGAAAGTTTCAGAGTAACCAGTAGTTTGCCTCCCACAGCTGCTGACACAGTCAGTGAAGAGGAGAAGTTGTGCTTCCTTCGTTTTCTTGGACTTTGTGAATTTCTGGCTAAGCCTGTCACAAATGAGTGTCTTAGGCCGCTTAAACAACCACTGCCAAAGATATTAGAAAGCAAGTGATTTTAATATAAATTTGTAAAAAACATGACTTAACAGAATTTGGGGATAAGGTGCACTCTATTATTTATTCAACATGGAAAAAGTATACAAAGAGAAACTAAAGTACAATTAGGTTGGAATGGTTTACATGTGGATCAGGAGGAATGATATATGCAGAGTCAGGAAATTGAATCGGGTTAGCGTGATTTATGTGTAGCTTAAGGAAAGGAAGTGAGGGAGACCATCCCATTGAGTCACAAGGTTCAGAGTGGACCAAAATCCCACCCTAGTCCCAGACTTGGTCAATGTTTTATGACTAAAGGGGTAGAGTATCAGGGATTCTGGTGCTGTGATGTAGTCTATGATTTTGTGCTTTGTGTAACTTTAGGGTGGCAACAATCTAACACAAAATAGCAACAATTGAAATTCACTAACACTATTAAGGTAAATCACAGTATTAAATAATGCAATTTCCCAATAAATCTTAGCAATATAACTTAAAATTCCCTAAGATTCTCTAATTATGTGTGCACTCACACACAGAAGTAGATATAGAGACATATAAAGAGATACAAGGAAAAGACACATATACACACAAAGGTACTATTGAATGTTCCCCGTGAATCCAGTGAGATATCCACATCAAATGATTTGCATTTCCTAAAGGGCAAAGGGTTGAGCTTCAACAAGGATTTCGGCCCAGGTTCTTGCTGGCCTCTGAGCTGTTCAGAGCCATCCCACGCAGAGCAAGATGCTGGTTGCAGCCCATTGTAGGCCAGGAGAGCTCAAAGGGACTCACTTGGGACTGCTGTTGATAGGATCAGGAAATGATTGACTTTAGGCTTCAGTGAACTTCCATCATGGCCACAACCCAGACAGGTAATTTCTCAAGTCCCCAGTAGCACTGGCACCGGTCGTTCCAGGGTTGTGAGGAGATAATTATTTAGTCCTGCTCTCATTCCTCACCCTGGTCAGGCAACCACGTTTCTGATACAGTCAGCGCCATTCTCCACCTCAGCTACTCGAGAGTTCTTGGTACAGTCGAGGGGCTTTCAACTGCCAAACTCTCTGTTAAAAGGCCAAGGCTTGCCAGGCAATTAGATTTCTCGGGTTGTAGTGCGGCTCAAGTGCAAGGTGAGGAGAGTGGGGGAAAATGGACCACCACAAAGCCTTAAACAAAAAATGAGACCCAAAGGTAGCATATGTAAATAAGTAACACGACTACAAGAAAACCCACCAAAACCCTCATCTATTAACCTTCTGTCCTATGACATTTATTATTTCATCTTGTAATTATGCTGAAGTGCACTTTTAGTTACCATTGCTTAATTACAGAATAAGTGTTAATTTTCCAGTTAGAAGCAAATACTTAATTGCATCATTTACTTATTTTTGCTAAAGAACTTTCTCAAATTTCTGCACTATAAAACTTAGGGCTAAAATACAATATAGGGATAAAACTTCTCCCTTTTTTTTTCTAAACTCTTGCTTTTATGAGAAATCAGGAATCATATGTACATATATCTCCCCATGTTCTCCAATCACATGGAGCCTATTGAGAGTTTGGTAAAGATCTCATATATCTAGTTATTAAATTTGTGAGCATGACGTGAGTGCACTCATTAATGAACACTAGAGGTTTCCTTAAAAATGAAAAATGCCTCAGCTGTGGAAAATTCTTCAACAAGACCCTGCAAACTCTCACTGTCATCTGCAAGTCCCACTATCAGTTCCTCAGAAGAAGCACGCCTATGGGAGACAAGGCCTCACTAAGTTTCTGTCTACATAATACCATATGTTGCTAGCTATAGAGAAAATTTTTGTAACTTCCCTATAACAAAACTTTGATTTGTTTTTACTTTCCTGAAAGCTGATGCTAATTTCTGAATATTTCCATTAATATTGAAATATACTCTTATTTTATTGGCCATTTTCAGTCTATCATTGAACACCTTGTCTAAATGATTCCTTTGTCATTTTCCTGACCCAATAACCACTTTTCCTTACATTCAAACCTCTGTACGTGTTCTATAGTCAATACTGGATTTTTATCAGACTACTTAGCTCCCTTTCCAAATAACTATATTTTCACTTTTAAGACTTAGGTCTCAAAAACTATCCTTCAGAAAAAAAAAAAGCCATAATAATTACCATTTATCACTGTGTACCTAGAAATACTTCGATTTACCAAAGTAGCAAAAGTATCCAGCTAAAAATATTCTTGCTACTAAAAGTTGTAGACAGCAATGGCTTGTACAATTCTGTTACCAAACATGTCAGTCTAGTGTCCACCCTAAAATTTGAAGTTGTCGTGGTTTTTTTTAATAGACTTGAGTTTAACTCTTCCAGATATGAAATGGGTAGCAGGCTCCTGTTAAATATAATAAACTTCATTTACTTTTAGTAAGTTTTTGGCAAGGACTGGGAGGCAGATCTCTTTCTACCTTGCACTTCTGTCAGACATTAAAAAAAAAAAGCATAATACAATTTGTCATGTTTTTCACATCAGATTTATTCATATACACATTAGATTTTCACTTCCATGAAACTTCTATCATCCTTGTAGTGCTGTAAGATTATAGCTCTGTGTGGAATGATTTCAACGTTTGGCCAATATATTGTTAGCAATAAAAAAGACTTACATTTCATCATTATAAAAAGTACTTTAACTGCAGGATGTAAGCTGTTTACACTCACTGCTGTAGCCCGTTTAATCATATTGCAACTATTGCTTTACAACTTCTTCTCTTAGAGTCTTTGAAGAGATTGTGTCATCAGTTTGAAGACTGAATAAAGTACAAATGAGTTTATTTGCTTAAGGAAACTCAGCTTCCTCTGAACTAAGGGTGGAACTTGGCCACCTGACTATAAACATCTAGTGTGCTTTGATATGCCCTAAGGTGTGCTACTTAGCCATATATTGCACTTCTAGATGAATTCAGGTCTCTGCAGGTCCTTCATGATATCTGCCAGCCTGTGTAGCTGCCCCTCATACCTTAAACAATCTTGAATGAAGATGCCAATGTTTGGGGAACTCAGCTATAGCTGAGGGTACACACTGACAGGTACCCCAGATGTATTACTTCGTATACTCCACTCAGAATTATCACCTGTGTTAGTAAGAAACTGGAAGAATAAACAATTAACATATCATTTGTCCCACACTGAAAGAACGGATATAAAAAGAAGAAGAAAAAGAAAGAACTTCACACTTGAAGGCTTTTAAATCGTAAGAAGTTACTTGGATTAAAGCAGATTTGTGGTATGTTGTGTTTTAACTCCCTAACTCTAAAGGGAACATTTTAAAATTCCTTTGTGTTTATTATGTGTAGTAACTTCTTTCTCTTTCAACAGAAAAAAACCAAACTTTGATGTTCCCATGGTAAATTTCTGAAGCAATTTGAATTGAGGAATTTGTTTTTCAAGAAACGTTTGGTGGTATGTTCACTCCCAAGAAGTCTGGGTTAAATCCAGTTAGTCTTCTCCTACACAGAGAATATCTGGAACTCAAGAAGGAAAAAAGCATGAAGGACCTACTGAGGGAAGAAATCAAGACTGTAAGGGCCAAAGGAATTGTCTGCTAATTTTTGAGTCTTCAAAGTTATTTAACAGTCTGTGAGTATGTGTGAACTTGCATGAAGAAATGCATAGTTAACTGAGACAAAAGAATTGCTGTGACACAGCAAAACGCAGTGCTCTGGAATACTATTCTTAAGTAATTGAAGTGTATAGTTTTATTGGAAGAATATTGTTTGACCTTCAAATATGTTTTAAATTGGCATGCATTTTTTAGAAACATAGAGCAGATGTTCTATACAGATGAGAGCAGCAGTTGACTTAGAAGGTGTTACATTAATGGCTTGAAAACTACTGTTTGGGATGGGGGTTTAATTCTCATTTGTAAGCTTTTATTTTCCCACAGAGCACAGACGAATTGCCATGATTCAAACTGAAGAGTTATACTTAAACCAAAATTTTTAATTATATCACCTTGGAAACCTTTTCTTGTCTATGCAACTTCAGTGTGACAGGTTATACACACTCTCACCTTAACTGATTTTATTTGTACCACAAGTCAATGAAGTTTCAAGTAATTTTTAAATCCTTTTGTCTTTAGGTCATCAAGCTTGGAGTTCCACCATTATGACTGTATGTTTTAAACTGTGAACTTCGGAATTAGTGAAAGGTGTACTGCATCAACATAGTTTACCCTTTTAGATTTCAGATTCTTCAGTTATTATAATTACACTAATTTCATTGCTACCAGTGCCCTTATATGCTTTATCTTAAATTTGTTTCTATTTTCAGTATCAGTGGTAATGTTATTTGTTAGTTCAACGATGTCAGGATTTCATTTAAGGATTCTCAGCAAGGTACCAGATGACGGACCATCATGTTGAATGTGACTCCCATGTGACAAAGTCACGTTATAGTGTACAGAAACACCTTACTATGTGTTAACTATCTGTACCTAATTACTCTTTATACTGGCTGATGTATTATCTGCTGTACTACCTGGTAGTTAATTTGTTCTAGCAGAAAGTCAGGTAAATCTATCAAGCAGATGATAAACTTTTCAATGATTATGTATTTACATGCATACAAGAAATTAACTTTACTGACCTCAAAATGCTTGTGAGGAATATTTTTCTACTAATGCTTCATTTTTTGACAACTTCAGTCAAATGCATTTTTCATGTTGTTGTGTTAATGACTCTATGAAGGATTTTTCAACTGGGAAGTTGAAGGCTCCATATTGTTGTTTGGGTTTCCTAGCACAGCTGTGGCTACAATAAATCACTGCAGGTTTCCACTGCTTGAAATAATACAGTGCTTCTTAGAAGTCTCAAATATTGCATAATTTATGAAGTTCTCATAATGAATTGTTGGACATGTGTGAAAGATAAGTTTCTTCTTATGTACCCTCTTCAGTCTAAACAGACAAGGTGGGGAAAAAATTTAGAAGAAGAAAGAAAGAAAGAAAGAAGTGTAGACATTTGCTAAGGTCCCTTGCAGACTTCTGAACAATATTTCATGCTGAAGTGTGCCAGTAAAATTTGTTCTCTTCTGGAGCAGATTTTTATGTCTTTACTTCTGTTAGGTTGGAACAATACTGACAGGATAGCCATTTACTTTTCTTGGCCTTATAGAAAAGGAAAGTGATAAGTATAGGAAAATGACAACGATAATTCTCTGTTTTGCACATCGCTATCAGCACAATTAATGAACTGAAATTACAGGGTAATATCCTGCTTTGAATCAGTGAGAGCCTCTGTCAATATTTTACCTTCTTTGTCTTTGTGCAACCTCAGTGGAGATGACTGCAAAGATAGTTCAAATTACTCATTAATAAAACATTTTGCAAAGATGCATGAAATACAATAAATGTAACTGTGCAGTAGTATTTTAATGGTTCTTTTAAGTTAGTAAATCTGACTTGTTTAGTTTGTTTACTCTTTATTTCTTTATGTAAAAATGGCCAATTCTGCAAGTTTTTTCACAGAAGGAAATTATTGCATTTCACAGTGCAAAAAAAGCTATCTAACAATCAATTGTTATTTTCAAATTAATAAACCAAACTATTATCAAGCAAAAGAAATCAAGTATTCCAGTGTAATCTTTCAACTAATAGAATGGTATTTTGATAATGTAATATTTACAGCATAATTACCATTAAACATTTCATTTTGTTATATAACTTCTCCTGATTGAAATAGCTACTTGAGGTCTTCAGTTTGTAATAATGACAAAAAAAAAAAATTGATACATACCTTTCATTTATACCACTGAAATTATAACTCCCCCCTCATCTCTTGCTTTTCAGAAAAGAATGCTGGCAGAACTATGCAAATTAATTTTAGCATATATATGTAGTTATTCTTTATTATGATTGTTGCAGAAAACACCATGGTGAAACACTGGCATGAGTTGCCAAGAGAGACTGTATAATTTCTGTTCTTGGGTGCATTCAGAGCTCAGCTAGCCAAGGCCAGACATGATCTAGTTTTGACCTGCTTTGAGCAACAGGTTGGACAAAATGACCACTAGAGGTCCCTTCCAGTCTCCACGATTCTGATTCTATAAACACTATTGATATTATCATATTACTATTACTGTTTACTGCTACTGGTAATATTTTGCTATTTGTTGTGGTTTAACCCAGCAGGTAGCTAAAACAACCACACAGCTGTTCTCTCACCATCCCCCATACCCAGTGGGTTGAGGGAGAGAATTTGAAAAAAAAAGCTGAAACTTGTGGGTTGAGAAAAGACAGCTTAATAGGACAGAAGAGGAAGAGAATAATAGTAATGATAATAATGATAAAAGAATATACAAAACAAGTGATGCACAGTGCAATTACTCACCACCTGCTGACTGATGCCCAGCTAGTTTCCAAGCCACAGAGCCTCCCCAGCCAACTCCCCCAGTTTACACACTGAGCATGAAGTCATATGGTATGGACTTTGTCTAGTTTGGGTCAGCTGTCCTGGCTGTGTCCCCTCCCAGCTTCCTGTTCAGCCCCCACCTTCTGGCTGGCGGGCCATCATGGGAAATTGGACAGTCCTTCACTGCTTAGCAACAACTCAAAATATCAGTATTGAGTTACATTACTTTCATCCCAAATCCATAACACAGTAAAACTCAAAGTTAAGATCACCATAGATCTAATCATTCATTCTATTTGATATTCATATTATGTCACACTGATATTCATATTATGTCTTTTTTTATTGCTCACTTTGTTTTGTGATTGCAATAAGGAATAAGTGAAGTTCTTGAAAGTCTCTAATTGGAGCAACAATTTACATGAGTTTCTAACCTGTCTGCTGGGTCATACTACAGGAAGTATTCAGAGGCTGGGGTTATTTCAGCACTTTGTTATATGACTGCATTTGATTTTGCAGTCATGAACTTCTGAATAACCCTGTTTGCTTCTACACTCTT
>NW_010512475.1:0-12018 GCF_000687285.1 Phaethon lepturus | reverse complement strand
CTTTCAACAAACAAGGGGAAAATCGTTATACAGGTTTCAGCCTTGGGAATATATGCACAAAGGTGTCTTGTCATCTCTCTCTTTCATTAGGAGAACACAATTCTCAGAAGCACTTTCTATTATCTTTTGTACTCAATAGATGTCATCTATAGAGGACATGTAAAGCCTATTTATATAACACAAAGCTAACAACCTGTTTAGAGCTTACTTGAATTGACATGAAAGATTAAAACTAGATAGACTATTTTTTCTTGTTAACAGAGTCTTGCCATTATGGATATTCAGAGAAAAAAAATTAGGAATGAATGCCATACAAATATCATCCACTTGGAAAGGTTTCTAAGATGTATTTCTTCAATAATGGAAGAGAGTTGGGGTTGTTCAGCATGGAGAAGAGAAGGCTCTGGGGAGACCTTATTACAGCCTTTCAGTACTTCAAGGGGCCTTACAAGAAAGATGGGGACAGACTTTTTGACAGGGCCTGTTGCGATAGGACAAGGGGCAATGGTTTTAAACTACAAAAGGGTAGATTTAGACTAGACACAAGGAAGGAATTTTTCTCAGTGAGGGTGGTGAAACACCGGAAAAGCTTTCCCAGAGAGGTGATAGATGTCCCATCCCTGGAAACATTCCAGGTCAGACTGGACAGGGCTATTAACAACCTGGTCTGGTTGAAGAGGTCCCTGTTCATTGCAGGGCAGTTGGACTAGATGACCTTGAAAGATCCCTTCCAACCCAGAGATTCTATGATTCTATGATTATAGAAGGTTTTAGAAGCCCTTGGATCAAATTTCTTACAATTCCAAGTTGTAATTTCCTAACAGAGTTTTCACTGAGACAAAAATGTTGTTTTGGGGCTGGACTCTTTCAGTCCCTCTTAATCTAGCCCCTTCATTTGTTATGAAAAATTAAGGACAAGGTCTTTGAACTTCACTCACATTGTGTATATAACTTACTAATAAAGTTAGTGTTCTCAAGCTACATATGGATTTAAGTATTCATGTAAAGTGAGCATGAAAAGAGAAACATTCACTTTCTACATTTTCAGGTAGTTCTTTCAACCTCTCCTTTCCTGTTATGAAATAGAAATATCCTTTAAATGTAGCAGCCATACATATAATTCATGGTCGTCATCACCCTTGTTTTACAGTTGTTTTAATTGTGTTACTAGAGAATTAGAACTGCATTTGACATACTATGTGGCATGCATGACTGACAAAAAATATGTGCACAATATGCTTTCTAAATAGTGTGCTCAGTGAGTAAAAATATGACACCATCATAATTTCATTGCTAATGTTCTTCTGAAAGGTGATTTTTTCTTATGGGTTTAGCCAAAAAATCGCTTACATTACAGACTGTAGATCCATTTAGAAGAAACCACGCATTTTTCTGCTGTATAATATCTGAGGTGGTAATACATCCAAATAGGCCTCTGTGAAACATTAGTTTTACTACATTATGTCCATAGACTTGTTTTGGTACTTTTGTTATCAAAATGGAGTCTATTACCAAATAAATACATATTAAACTCAGGGAAACTTAGTTATCATGCAACCATTTGAAAATATATTCTATTTAATATCTTCAAATATTTCATTTCCTCCCTTTATTTTTAGTCATCTGTTATCAAAGCTGGTACTTGCCAACATCATTGTATTTTTATTTGCCCTGGGTCTTGGCAGGGAAAGGAGCAAAGAGAAGAGAGAAGAGGAGAGGAAAAAGGAAGGCAAAACTCATGAGATAAATTAGATTTTTAGGTTTTATAGAACATTTCATGTAGCAATCTGTATTTAACTGTACAGTATGCATGACAAATCAATGCAAGGGGTAACAGCAGGGTGAATTTTTTCTCACTTGTATTCTCAGTAAGGACTTCTCAATGCACAAGTAATTACATTAATTGTCTTTCTTTTTAAAGTCAGACAAGTGAAACAGAAGAAATCATAACAAAAGAAAAAAATTCTGCATAAAATCTTTTTTACTAAAATGTACCAAGATTACACAGTAAATGATTGTTGCATATATTTTCTTCTTCTTCATCCATGTGCCTTGAAAAAAATCCAGTCAGATTCCATCTCTTACAGCATGGCAATGGATGTATCATTGTGTACAACTGGTTATGGTAACATAATAAGCAGTACCAAATGATAACTGTAACGTAGCAACTGTTCTACTGATTCATACTAGTGTTTCAAATAATTCAATATTCTGCATCTCCAAATAAACAACTGCAGATATTTACAAGGATATAAGAAAAATTCTTCAGCCTATTATGAGATCTCCTGCCTTCCAGGAAAAGTGTCCTCCTAAATCCTCCCAGTTAAATGAAGGTTTATGAAGTAAATGATGATGTGTGTAGCAATTAAAGCTGACATGGTATAAACACAGATGTTCTCATACTCACTGAAAATTATAAAACCTGCTTGGATCCCTTTAAGATCTTGATTTTTTGGGCAGTGAGTTTCTCATCTACTGTTCACTTGAATAACATCTCACATATAAGCCAACTGCATGTGATCCAAATTACTAAATGTCAGAGTTTTCATGTGAACACCATACCTGAGCTTCTCTTCCAGTCAAAGGGGGCTTAATTTGATTGCTTACATGCATGATAAGAGTCTTAGACCATTTAACAAATCCTAGGGTATTCTGCATGGCATCTAAATGCTGTTCCAGAAAAGCACATGCCTCTGCAGATATCCTGATATCTGATATGTTGATATCTCAGATACTCTAGGACATCTACAGTGTAGTAGATAGATATGGTGACAATATACAGCTTCTAAACAAACCAATCTATATTGTCTGGGAGACTATTCAGTTGATGACATATGTGTGAACTTCTCAGATTGGGTTGTGTAGCTCTCAATATTGATTTGGAAATTCATTCAGATGCCTAAATGTTGGAGTTTGGTGCCATGTCAGACATATAGGTTAAACAAAACATCTTTACTAGACTAACAGCAATCCAAAGGGTTTTGGAGTGGTGACTGGAAGGTAATCAGATTACATTCAATCAACACGTATATTATTAGGTACCTATACTGAGGTAACTATATTAAGCCACAGGATTTCATTAACTGGAAAAGGAGCTTGGACATGCAGCTCACTTACAGACACGTTTACAACAAATTTAGGCATCTGCAAATGCTGAATCCTATCCTGCTTGTAGCTATGATTCATTTGCCTGTCCTTAGGCATTTACAGACATCTGAGATGCTCAAGGACATCCTAAACATGCACCTGAGTTATTGCTTTTATTTTCTCAGACAACCTGGTCTTTCTTCTGCCATGGCTTCTGAAATGGCCAACAGTGTTCTTCTCAGGCTAATGATACCCTTATAGAATATAATCTTCTCAATATGTTCTCAGGGCACACAGTGAGCCAGCAGCATCCTTGGGGTCAGGAAGTGGGGCACCACAGGGACCCCAAGGTCAACCGAGCTCTTCCTGACAGTACAGCAGGCAGAGCTGGTAGCCAGTAACAGGATCAACAGTACCCAACAGTTTTGTTCAGCTTCAGGCTGTGGCTGGAGCTTGGCTAGGGGTTCCCACCAGGAGTGGCTGGAGATGAAAACTTCAGTGCAGGCCTGATGGACCCATCCATGATGAGCTGAATGAGATGAGATCCTGAGAGTGCTGGGCCCAGGTAGAAACAGGACCAGAGACTGGGCTGGGCAGAAGCACTAATGACCATTAGGGACACTGAGGCCAGGTGGTGTCTTCAGGACCCTGACATACATATCCAGTGCTTGGCTTACTGATCTTTGCACCAACACAAGAAGGTAGCTTTACTGAGTTGCCTGGAACAAAATAAATATGACTGATAGCGGTGTCATTTTCCCCTAGAGGTTACCTGGGTAAGTCTCACAATGTGGATGCATTTTCAGCATTATAAAAATGTATTATATGGGTATGCTTTACTCTTTACTATTTGGGGACAACTGTATTAAAATAAGGGAATCTTACATATAGATTTATGTAAGGATATAATTGTGTCCAGGGGTAGGCTTACAAGGAAATGGAAGGAATAAGACACATGGAAGTAAATAAGCTGAATGCCCTTCGGTTAATATGACCATGTGTCAAAACCTAAGGGGTTACCGAGCCTGCAGATGTGTAGAGATTGTCACCTTAGGTTCATAGGCTTCTGTTATACACAAGGACATGGAGACTTTATCCTTTCAGTTTCTCTACTTTACCACAAATTTATTTACCACAAATATCACAAAATGACCACACTAGCAAGTAATCTACCACAAAAATCACCGCTAGCAAGTACACCTATGATTAAGCTATATATCAAGCTATTGCAAACTATTAGCAGCAATCAGTAATACAGTATCAATCAATAGTATAGCAACAATCAATATAATAGCAAAAACCAGTAACAGTAATAAACAAGTAGGTACATACTATTACAAGTTACTGCAAACTTAACAACAACATAACAACAAATACACATACGATATGTTACTTGTATGGATACATACAATGTTGGTATAAAAAAATGAAACAGATCTCAGAAGGGGCCAAATCACCCTGAAGGGGAGGAAAAACCGATCCCAGAAGGGGACCCAACCGTGCCACAGGTGGGACAACAAACCGAACCAACCCCAGAAGTGGGCCCAAAAAGGAAGACCAATGAAGTAACGGGCAGAGACTCAATTTAAAGATGATCTACATCAGGAAGTTTGGAATTAGCCAAGTGTGCCCAATGAGGGTCCAAGAGCTCACAGAGAGTTGTGCAGAGAATTCAACCTGTTTAGGTGTGCTGGGTTGACCCTGGCTGGATGCTAGGTGCCCACCAAACTATTCTATCTCTCTTTCACCTCAGTTGGACAGGGAGAGAAAAATATGATTAAAGGTTCATGGGTCGAGATAAGAACAGGGAGAGATCACTCACAAATTACCATCACAGGGAAATAATTCAACTTGGGAAAATTAATTTAATTTATTACGAATCAAAACAGAGTATGATAATGAGAAATAAAACGGAATCTTAAAATACCTTCCCCTCCCTGCTCCCTTGTTCCCAATTTTCTCTACCTCCTCCCCCTGAGTGACACAGGGGGATGGGGAATAGGGGTTCCCGTCAGTTCATCACATGTTGTCTCCATTGCTCCTTTCTCCTCAGGAGGAGGACTCCTCACATTCTTCCTCTGCTCCAATGTGGGGTCCCTCCCATGGGAGACAGTCCTCCTCAAACTTCTCCACTGTCAGTCCTTCCCACAGGCTGCAGTTCTTCACAAACTGCTCCAGCCTGGGTCCCTTCTATAGGGTAGGATCCTTGAGGAACAGACTGCTCCAGTGTGGGTCCCCCACGGGGTCATAAGTCCTGCCAGCAAACCTGCTCCAGCGTGGGCTCCTCTCTCCACCGGTCCACAGGTCCTGCCAG
Organism: Phaethon lepturus; assembly: GCF_000687285.1. Taxonomy (NCBI): domain Eukaryota; kingdom Metazoa; phylum Chordata; class Aves; order Phaethontiformes; family Phaethontidae; genus Phaethon; species Phaethon lepturus. The sequence goes on along the minus strand of NW_010512475.1, from coordinate 6,617 downwards.
GAGTTTGCTCCAGCGTGGGCCTCCCAAGTGGTCACAGTCTCCTTCAGGTGCATCCACCTGCTCCAGTGTGGGTTCCTCCACAGGCTGCAGATGGATACCTGCTCCCCCATGGACCTCCATGGGCTGCAGGGGGACAGCCTGCCTCACCCTGGTCTTCATCATTGTCTGTAAGAGGAACCTGCTCTGGTGCCTGGAGCACCTCCTGCCCCTCTTTCTTCACTGACCTTGATGTCTGTAGAGTTGTTTCTCTCACATATTCTCACTCCTCTATTTTGGCTGCTGTTGCACAGAAGTTTTTCCCCCTTCTCAGATATATTATTCCAGAGGCACTACCACTGTTGCTGATTGGTTGAGCCTTGGCCAGAGGTGGGTCGGTCTTGGAACTGGTTGGCATTGGCTCTGTTGAACATAGGGGAAGCTTCTAGCAGCTTCTCACAGAAACCACCCCTGTGCCCCCCCCCCCAACCCTTGTCGCGCAAACCAAATATATTAGGAAAGGAAAAGTAAGAGCATCATGGGAAGTTCTCAGTGTGAGAGGCTACATTTTGGATAAAAATTCAGTCATTTTTATCTCATGGAGACATAAGAGGGCTCAGGGCACCACCACTTCAAGCAGCCAAAAGATGCTGCCAATTTCTATTTTTCACCTGTAACAGTCAAGACATTATGATGTTTTCTGTTCTTTCAGACCAATTTTTATTTTTCCAGACTGTTTTCCTCTTTTTCCAGACTTTTTCTCACCTTTTCAGATGTTAAGTTGTCATTGCAGTTCCTTGTTTTAGCACTTTTTGGTAGTATCTCAGGTTGTCTCTGATTTCTAGGTACCCAGCTGTACTTCAAAAATGCCAGCTGCGTTTTTCAAGGATGTTTCTGGTCCCCAGACCTAGTTCCCAGGCTCACAGTTCCCAGGCTGGCAAGCATTTTCTCCTGTTCAGTAATTTTCCCTTTCTAATCAGGTCACCTTTATGGCTGTTCACATCACCATGGTGATAAATGTTTCATGCTAATGAAATCCCTCTCTTTCTATCCATCAAAATCAAAGCTACATTCAAAAATGGCTTTCACAAAGGAGATTTTAGGTTTTATCTACAGAAGAAGGAAAGTTGTGAGATCTACCTATACAGGGAAAAGCCACTCCTTATTCTTAGTGGTTATAGTTAATTTATAAGATTGTTGATACATTGCTGCAATTAGAAGGAGTTTTTTAGTTCACTTTCCAGATTCTTCTTTAATTTTGAGCTGCATTGCTGTCCCAACAATTTCCATTGCAGTCTCATAACATAAATTGTCAGCTGTGTTTGTCTTTAATGATGAGATAAATCTTTAATGATTTCATAATTCTGATCTCATCTTTACATATGACATTTTAATGAACCTCAACTCTACAGGTCAGCTACTTTAAAACCGCTCACAGGAGTAGTATTGGTGTATTAAAACATTTCTCTCAAGCATGATTATTGAACACATATTTTAGGCATATTATAGGCCATGAACTGCTCTTCACTGGATTCTGATTTTAAAACCTTTGCAAAATCATTAAATTTAAAATCCACTTTGAAGTAAAACTAAGTAATTTTGATCTATTTGAACAAGAGAAATATTGTATCTATAATACATCATATAGCTAAAACAGAGGTCTGTTACATCCATGAAGACAGTAGCACACCAAGCAGATTTCAATATTTGGTTGTTATGAACCCAAACATAAGCACATTAACAAGCTATAACTGTATAAATACTTCAGTACCTGGTGGTTCACTGAAAAGAGTGTTGCTTCTGGGACTTGCCGTAGCTGTGCCTTATGTTGACTGTGCAGGGTTATCACGGTTTAACTCCAGCTAAACACCACACAGCTGCACACTCACTCCCTCATGGTGAGACAGGGGAGAGAATCACAAGAGTAAAAATGAGAAAACTCGTGGGTTGAGACAAAGACAGTTTAACAGGTAAAGCAAAAGCTGCACACACAAGCACAACAAAACAAGGAATTCATTCACTGCTTCCCATGGGCAGGCAGGTGTTCAGCCATCTCCAGGGAAGCAGGGAGATGTGTGATGGTTTCTTGGGAAGACAGATGCCATCACTCTGAATGTCCTCCCACTCCATTCCTTCTTCTTCACCCCAGCTTTATATAGTGAGCATGAGGTCATATGGTATGGAATATCTCTTTGGCCAGCCTGGGTCAGCTGTCCCAGCTGTGTCCCCTCCCAGCTTCCTGTGTAACCCCACCTTCTCACTGGCAGGTCTACATGAGAAGCTGGACTGTCCTTGACTGCTTAGCAACAACTGAAAACATCAAGAGGTTAGCAATGTTTTTTCATCCTAAATTCAAAACATAGCCTCACACTAGCTTTTATGAAGAAAATTAACTCTATCCCAGCTGAAACCAGGACAAAGGTCTCCATCCTGGCCCCTTGTTATCAACTTATTACGGGAAATGGGCTGTGGAAGCACAAACTCGTGAGCTCAGAAAAGACTATGTTTGTTTTAAGGAAAGCAGCAGCTAAACAAGGAGAAAACAAAACAAACAAACCAAATAAAAAACCCCAAAACCCACAAAAAAACACAAAACAAAGCAACTGCCAAACTACAGGATAGGGTACCTGCTTGTAACTTCCCGCTCAAACTTGTCTCCTCCCTTCTCCATTGTGTCTGACAGAGAGTAAGGAGTGGGGATTATTTAAAAACTCAGATGCCTTGTAAAAAATCAGGTCCCAAAATTGGAGGGAGAGAGAGGGTACTAACCCACTTTGGGCTGAGCTCTCCTTGCTGAAGAGCTCCCAAGTCTGATCATCTCAACCTCAACAATACAGACTCACACACCACAGACATCAGTGTACTTAGCACTGATGTCTATGCACAGGACTTCGATATGCTCACAGCAAATGTAGGATGTGATTCCTAAGGACTGACCACTCTGAATATATAGCAATAATGAGTTATAAACTGTAAGAACAAAGTAACACAAACCATGTTGTTAATTAGTCTAGTGAAGTTTTAAATTTTTAAACTGGCCTGATTTGTTAATCTTCTGAAGAACACAAACACACCAATGTAATTCACAAACTGACATACATTATACTCATACACACATACATGTATTCAATTCACCTACAGCAAACTGCATGAAACAAAATGAATGGGGTGGGATAAGGTTCTAGCTGATTGAGGTGAAATATTGAAGAATGACATCGTAGCATCCTTAGAGAAACAATCAATTACTATTCGTCTAACACTTGGAGAAGTGCGCTGTAAATTACAGAGATCATGATGGAATTGTGTGAAAGCAGAAATTAATCAAACCAATAAATGACAAATTATGTTATAGAAAATAAAACTTGGAGTTTTTTTACACAATTGGAAAACAGGGCTGAGGCAGATTACTTGTGAGAAAGCTAAAGATAATGTTTCACCCCTTGTAATGCACACTCAGTATCACATGATGTGTGGTATAGACAACACTATGTAGCCTTATCTCTTATCTTCTGCCAGGGCAGCAGCTGCACTTGCTTGCATCTTATCTTGGGAAGTATCTAGGAAAACAATTTTTGCTCTTTGATACAGCTGGATCAAGATTTCACCCCTAGGGGATACTTCTATGGCAAAGATATTCCTGAATCTGAATAATTGAATTGAAGTTAAGATATTTCATAAATAAAAACAAATGTTCTAAAAAACATTTTATTTCTGACTCTCCTTCAGCAAAGGCTGCAAAAGCAGGCTCCCCACACATCAATTCTCAAGTTTGTCTAAAGTGATACAGGATTCAGCTTGGCTTTCTGCCTGCTTAACATTGGCATTTAAATTGAATGAGTCACCCCAATTTTCCCAGTACTCCACTGCTTAGAAATGAAGTTAGTGCTGAGAAATAAAGATTTATATATCATAATTTGATTTTGGCTTACTAATACACAGTTTCTCTGCTTTCATGCTCAGATTCACCATAGAAACTGAGAAGTCCCAAAAGCTTTAAAGTCAAACATTGTGTGACAGGTGGTGCTGAGACCAAAGTGACTTCAACCTTGGTTATCACAGAGCTGTTGAATCTGGTAGAGACTGCTTTGGCATGAAGTGTACTCTGTGGTCAAATAAGAATTTTGTGTCAGTGAGGGAATACTCAATACACTTTGGAGAGATAATCTACTCAAAATTCTGCTACTGTAGTTTCTGAAATTAGAAATAAATACCAAGACTTTTCTTTTTTCTAAAGGAACTTATCCTTAAGGGGTCTATTATCTTGTTAGATTTCATCTTGTTAGGAGTCTCTCCAACCTGAAGATATTTGAACTGTTTTCCTCCAGATTCCAAGACAACACCCTAACAATCAAGCTATTAAGTCATTTATTGAAGGAATAAATTTATCCCCTAGAAAACTTCATATGCAACTGAAAATATTTACAAGTTCAAAATGCAACGGAATGATTAAATGGGACAGAGGGTATTATAAATCTACAATTCCATAACCCTTCCCCCACAAAACCACTTAACACAAGGATGAAAGTGAATTCCTCTTTATTGAACCTTCCAGGACCAAGTCTTTTAGGTGTAAACTTGATGGAGAGTCTAGTAGGCTATCAAAGGGGGCTCCCCCAGCATGCCATTGGGCCTGTGTCTGCAGGTCAGTTTCATTACTGGCCATAGGCACCCTCACCCCTCTCACTGGAAGATCATGCCTCCTTTGCTCTTTATCTGACTTTACACCGTCTTCTTTCTCCATTTTTTCTACTTTGGATCCATCTTCTCTGCCCCTAATTGCTTCTTCCTCACTAGTGTCAATTCTGCTACACATGTACCCAAATCTGGAGTTTCTAATGTTGTTGCTGAAGATAAACTTAGCCTTATATAGTATTGCTGATGCTGCTGTTTAGGTGCACCCCAATGCTGCCCAGCAATTATCAAGTCCATACTTGCAACACATTCTCTACCTTAGACTCTCTTTAAGACCCTATGTTCTACTTTACCTTTTGATTCCTCTACCTAGATCTAAATAATCACAAGTATTTTCTTACATGCAGTCTGCATACCAGAGGAACAGTGTGGCGTATTTTCCAGACTCTTCTTTTGTGCTTATACAAAATTCTTACTCTTGAATTGTTTTAAGTACTTTCCTGGCTCCCTGAAGACATTTTAGCTAGTTAAGAGTAGTCTAGTGGGACCTCGTGTTCACAAATAAAAAACAAGTGAGCAGTTTTTGTTGGAATAACTAGAATTAAATAATCATTTTGATTATAGAGAAAACAGCCTCATTAGTGCATTGTGGTCAAGGTCCCCTTTTCTTACTGTCTTTTTCTCTTGGAAGAATACAACTTGCATAAATAATTTCTACCTCAGTCAACACACATCTTGCTGCATAGAAGTCCAGATTAAGCAGGAAGGGAAAGCAGCTGTTTCTCTCTCCCTCCTTTCCATTTCCCACATTCTCTCTAGTGGTCCAATAACCAAGACTGCCTTTTGGGCACAAACCTCTGCAGGCTGAAGAAGAGATTACTCTAGCATCTCCTGCTTTCAGCAAGTGATTTAATTAATTAGTTATTGTGTCCATGAAAAAAAGTGGGCACTACATTATCATTAGCTGTCATTACAAGGTTTTTGTCAGAAATCCTAAAGGACTTCTAATCTCATCTGGGGATTGAAGTAGAATTTTAACAGGATGTACTGTTAGCACACTGCCACAAGGATATATTGCTGGCTCATAGAACTAGCTTTGGTGAGGACAGTTCATTTTCTTCATAGTAACATGTATGGGGCCATGCTTTGGTTTTCTGACAAAAACAGTGTTGATAACACAGGGATGCTTTAGCTGTTGTTGAGCAGTGCTTACACAGCATCAAAGCCTTTTCTGCTTCTCGTAATTCCTTCCCAGAGAGTAGGGACTGCAAGTGACCAAAAGGATATCCCATACCCTATGATGTCATGCTGAGCAATAAAAGCTGAGGGAAGCAGAAGGATGTGGTGGATGTTCAGAGTTACGGCATTTATCTTCTCAAATAACTGTTATGTGTGATGGAGGCCTGCTGTCCTGGAGATGGCTGAACACCTGCCTGCCAATGTGAAGTACTCAATGAATTCCTTATTTTGCTTTGCTTGCTTACGTGGCTTTTGCTTTATTTATTAAACTGTCTTTACCTCAACCCACAGGTTTTTTCACTTTTACCATTCCAATTCTGTCCCCCATCCCACTGGTAGGGGTAAGAGTAGAGTGAGCAAGCAGCTGTGTGTTGCTTAGCTGCCTACTAGTGTTAACCCACAACACTCCTGTAAGAGTACACTCCCACTGTAGAAGAAGATTGGGTTCAAGAACACCTGAGGAATCTGAACATGCATAAGTCTATGGGACCTTGTCATGATTTAACTCTAGCCAGAAACTAAACACCACGCAGCTGTTCACTCATGCCCCCACGGTGGGATGGGGACAGAATCAGAAAAGTAAAAGTGAGAAAACTTGTGGATTGAGATTAAGACAGGTAAAGCTAGAGCCACACATGAAAGCAGAGCAAAACAAGGAATTCATTCCATTTCCCAGTGGCATGCAGGTGTTCAGCCATCTCCAGGGAAGCAGAGTTGTATCTCATGTAATGCTCACTTAGGAAGACAGATGCCATAACTCCAAACGTCCC
>NW_010512474.1:11594-32303 GCF_000687285.1 Phaethon lepturus | reverse complement strand
ACTTGAAATATTAAGAGGAGTTTCCAAACTACGTACAGCGAAAGACATTTTCTGAAAGAAATTTCAAACAGGATGTGGTAAAGGTGTTTTTCATGAGCGTTCTCAGCAGTGTCAACGAGGTTTTGAAAGTAGGTGTTCTCACTGTGTATCTGAGAGGCTGATTTTTTGTACCGATGCGTAGTATCTTATTCTCACACCTGTCAAATTTTACCATCTCACTTCACATGAGCCACTTTTAATTTTCATCCCATCTAATGGACCTGCAGCTTTTTCTAGTTTTATGTCATTTGCTGATGCCATAAACATATTTCCCGTGGCCAGTAATCAAAATCCTGAACAAAATTGGCTCTTGTTCTATTCTTGTTCTGTAATTATCTTGCTCTACAGTGGCAGAAATTGCTGATGGTTGTGCCCTTTCATGTTTAAGAAGTCCAAGTACCATGAACAGGTGGTTTATCTGTGTTTCATTTCTGTATAGTACCAGAAAGTCTATCGTGCAAGGACTTGCTGAAAGTGTATAGCTTGATCAAATGGCAATTAGGATATACACAGTTTCATAATGGGATATAGAAGACAGTATAATCTGCAAGACAATTCAGCTGTGATATCGGATCCTCTTCTGGGTATAGTAATTCAAGAATGAGTTACCCTCAATTTCTGAAAGCCTAAATTACAAAAGATGAGGAGTCATTGTATTGACTTACCGGGAAACCTGCGCTGTTAGTGTTTTTCTTATATCTTGACCCCATATTCTCATTTAGAAATGCATGCTATGTATAATGCATTAAGATCATATTCATCAGTAATATTTTCTCAAAAACTGGTGTTGCAGTCAAACTTTGCTGTTCAAGTTAATGGAGAATTGTTTCCTTCCCTGAGAATATGGAATGTCCTGACGAGTTTTCCTGCTATGCCCCTACAGTAATAGTAAGTGTGGGGATCTTGGTGGGATAGCTCTGTTTTGTGACCATTCATTTTGCTTAAAATCCAAGAAAGGAAGCCTCATTGATTAGCTCCCAAGACAAAGAAACTATCTGGCTCTTTTCTTTTGCTGCTGTTTCCCAGGACCACTTTAGTATGCCTGCCTTACACCAGCAGTTATATCTGGCTCCTTCTACTCATTTTTTAAATACACAACTAGTTTTCAGTTGAAGTCATTGCTCCTGGTTACAGAAAAGCAATTCAAATTGAATTTATTCCAGTGTAGCAATTGTTTCATGCAGTACCATTGGAAATTTTAATCTTATCCACAAGGTACTCTAAGGAGCGCAACTTTTAAATTCTTGCAAACTTTCATCTTGCATAAATTTGAAGAACTTTGAGGTGGCCAGTCGACAACATTCAACCCAACAAGTGTGGGGAGGTTAAAAATCAGTGTAGATCCTCAAAGGAATACAGAAATACTTTTTCCAAAACTTGGTTTTAATGCATGTATCTCAAACACAACTAGATAAAGCAACTGCTTTACTAACATTTTCTTCAGTAATGATAAAGCACTATCTTAAGCCTACAGAAAAATGTTATAGTGAAGACTTGCATGTATGTTATGTACAAACCAGCATTATAACATAAGGAAACACAAAGCAAAAATCTGTCATGGACAGTAGTTCTTTTCTGTGATGGAAAGGAAAACTGATGAAGAAGAAAAAGAAAGGAAAAAACCCACTTCTTTTGAAAACCATAATACTGCTGTTTGGAGAAGAAAAAAAAAAAAAAAAACCACAAAACCAAAAAAACCCAGCCAAGTACTCTAAACATAAGAAATTCCAAAGTCCAGCACTTCATTACAAGTCCCTAAGTGTGCCGAATATTAACAACTGCAATTACTGAAATAGCACTTTTAAGAAACGTCAGTGAATGAAACAAGCAGAGAGGTAAGTAGCATAAAAAGCACACGTAGATCTTCCAAGAGAGACTTACGTTGTAAAAGTCTTTAAATGCCCTTGAAACAAAAAGGAAAAGGCATCAGTGCAAGAGACCAGTATGATAAGAGCCTCTGAAAATACTGAAGCTAGTCACTCCAAGTATCTTGTAGCAATTCTCTCTCTTTCCTCTTTTAATGAGTAAAGTTCTCTCATTTGCCACTTCATTCCTATAGAGATATTTATTGTCATAATCTTTGAGACAATTTGCAATATTAGTCCTGCTTCATGAGCTGCATGCCCAGTAACAGCAAAACCTGCCTATAAACACTTGAGACTTAACTGAATCCTCGCCGAGAGATGCGTTTTCAGATGTGCTGTAACACCATTCGCATCCAGCCCAGGCACATAACCATCGGCTTCATGGTGCCTCCTTCAACTCTCCTTCCCCTTTCGCTTCCACCATGCTCTCCATGTCCGAATAATAAACATAACACTAAGGCTCAGAGAAGTGAAGTGACCTGAAATCAGGCTCAGAGGCAGAGCTGGGAACAGACTTTAAGTCTGGGACTGCTGTGTTAGTGCTTAGCCTCAGGGGGTGGACAACCTGCCGGTCAGCTCAACTTCAGCATTTCTTCTGCGCCTGGAACGGGGTGAATTGTAGCCAATGTGTCACAGTAGAGTGAAGCCACTTGTCTTTGAAAACTCACGTGCCTTTGTCACCTAGTTGGGTTTCCAAAACCCATAAAATACTGTGTGTGATACGCTGCCGGGGAAGAGCTTGAGGAAATGTAGTCAACTGCACTAAAAGGAGGAGGCTAGCAATTTATCATGCCCGAAGTGATGGGAGGCTCTTTTAGAACTATCACTAGGTAACCTTAAATGTGCATGGAAAATACAATCTTACCTTTTGAACTTGAAAACATAGCCCATCGAGTAGAAGTGGGTATGTCTGCAAATTTGTCATGAACATGATTTTTTAAATAAAAATTATTTATTTCAATCTTCATAACTTGTCATTAAAAACTTAGGGTTTTTCAGGACTTTCCTTTTTTAGGCTTGAGTATGGCAGTGAATTTTTCTCCACTGTTCTGCCCTCCTGAAGCACCGAATTCCTAAAAAGACCAAGTGCATTGTTAAACAGTTTAGCCTGTAGCACGTTTAACTCAGAGTTATTTTTGTATCTGCTGGCAAAACCCAAAATGTGGGGAAAAAAAAAAATATAGCAATTCCAACATCCTTCTGTGCCCAAGCTTGATTAAAGTTCAAGTTAGCAAAGTGAGCGAGTTTGGTAGTATTTTGTCCTACTTGAGTCTACGTTTGACTTCCAACGTAAGGGCTTCAGCCTAACTTTCCAGGGAGGAGCTTTTCCTGTTTATTTACAGCTATAAGATTTGATTCTGTGGTTACTGGATGTTTATAGATGGGAGGTTAGAATGTTTGTTTACTTCATTGCTTTTTTAGACATGAGCAGGAAGGATAAATGCCTAATGCTGTGGCAGTGTTGATACGGGAATTGTTCCTAAAATGAGTAAAGAGTATTTCTTAAATCGAAGACATTACTGCTGCGACACTACTGCTAATGTATTCTAAACAATTTCTAGGCAAAGCCCTTTGAAGCCCAATGGCGTAGCAGAAGTGCCAAGTACGTATTCCCAAGTACGTATTCATGGAAAGAAGCATTTTGGAATCTCTGCTTTGACAGTGATGCTTAATGATAAACAAACAAAATTAAAACTAATGCATGCAGAACAAAAAGAACAGTATTTGTGATGTAGCTTTTCACTGAGTCCGTATGTGTTTTATTATCTTAAGGTGCATGTTTGTTTAGATGAGCAAATGATGATGTTACATGACACCTAACAAATAGCAAAAATATATGAAAAGTTAAATCATAACATAAATGTACTCTACAAGTTTGGACAGAAAACAAGTAACGTTGCCAGTAATCATCTATGGCTATTTTTTTTCAAAATACCAACTTTCTGAGTAGCTTTAGACATAAAAAAAAAAAATTCCTTTATTTGGTTTCTAATTAAGGAAGTTAAAACTTGCACATAACTAAGTTTTAAAATGTAAACACTTTTATATTTTTCCTTTTATATTTTCGTTTTATATGTTCTTTTATATTTATATTTTCTTTTTTAAAGTTCTCTGATATGCCATCTACTTAGAGGGCTGAATGAGCAAACTTTTGTCCTAGATAAGGGTCAGCTTTCTCTGAATACATTTTTCCTACTATTACATGCAGTGATAAAAGTGTAACGTTGTCAGTCTAACAACTTTTGTGTAATTATCTCTTCCAGACACATCACTGGGTCAGCTACCGTTTTGTAGTCATATCATGCTAATTACAAAGTGCTGCAAAAATCCTCAGTGCTGTTAAATTTTAAATCACCGAGAGACTGAATCTTGGTTGTTCTTGTGTGCTCCTCGCAGATCTTTGTTGCAATAGACCCTAATATTCCAGCCATTCTGCTGGATACTCGGCATGATTTGGTCATCGTAGCTGTAAATTAGCTGTGGTGCTATGATGCCAGTTCTTGGGGAGAAGCCTCACAGTAAATTACAGCGTAGCTTACCTCAGTTTTCTTGTTCCAAAACCACCCCTCAGCTCCTGAATTTAGTTTGGTACAAAGTTGAGAAACTTAATCGTATCTCCAAAGGTACTGAGCTTTTCTCCTTTCAGGGGAGACTCTGGACTTTACATCCCACCTGGCCAATTTGAAAGCATATTTTATGATATGTCTCGAAGTCTGAGCTTAAGCCCTACTGCTTTGCCTCTGATGTATTTAGCACTACGTATCAGCATGCTGTAGTTACAGGTTCTGAAAATCCCTTGGGTGTAAGGTACAGGTGCCCTCATTTTTTTACAAACAGCGAGCGGCTGCGCGGTGCTTGCTTGCTGGCTGGGGCTACACCACGACAGTCCTGCTTCCAGATTTAAAAGTTTTTCCTAACGTCCACTAGGGTTTGATAGTCCCCAAACATGCAGTCAAAATCTATGTAGCTATTGGATTTATGATGTTCTGTTCTAATTTAATGTGCAAACAATAAGACGAATATAAAGTTTTCAGTCACACCGCCTGGGCTTTCGACCACGATGTGTCTTATGAAGCAGGGCTGAGCCTGGTGAGAACTGACCTGGAGTGACTCCACAAAAATCAGTGGAAAGGCTCCCACTAGTCTTCAGTGAGCAAAGAATCACAACTTACCTAAATTAGGAAACTAACAAAAAGCTCAGATGTTTCAAAAAAAAGAATGTTTGTGACTCATGTGCTAGCTTTCCTAAATAGTACTGGGTAAGTGTGGAAGCACTGTGCTAGCAGTGATTTTTTTATTTTTTTAGTTTTTTTCTCTAGATCGGATGAAGAAATCTAGGTTGTGAGCTCCTGCAGCTTGTCACAGAAACAAGAGAGATGAAACACAGTCTCTTCCCATGCAGTCTGTGATATATAACTCTCATCAATAAATGCCTTAATGCGTCTTTTCTTAAACTTAATTGGGAATTGAGTAGATACAGTTCACGCTTTGTTTGAAATGAGGGTTACTGTCATTTTACACTACTGAATAGTTCTTATGCTCCATCTCAGAACTGGTTGTTGAAATAGGTTCTTCATTTATCCGTAGTAAACCTCTAGAGGAAGCGGTTATGTGCAAATAACACAGGTATAAGTCATATTTAGAACAAAAAGTAGTTTAGCATAAGAATTGTTAAAAATGCCAACATTTCAGTATTCTTACTGATTTCAAAACCAACGTTGCGTGCACTGGTACTAATCGCTTGCACCTCTGTAGACTGGACTGTTGCACCATGAACGGGGCATTAAAAAAACAGTGACTACTGTTATGTCTTTGACTACCACTCTACTTGCTAGCGATAATAAAAGGGGAATGGAAAGAACACAACGCTAGGGTGTTTCATTTTATCTTTTTTCCCAAGCAGAGTCTCTAATTATGCAGTGGTTAATGGAACAAAGTAGCCTGAGCTGTTTTGAGAGCACAAGTTTCCTCAGTGTTTAGCAATTTGGCTTCTGGACAATTTTGCTGATAGTTCTGCAAAACTGTTTTTTTGGCAGTTAGGCAATGGTTGTAGTGTGTCTGCGTTTGTTTTTTTAATCACAGTGTCATAGCCACATTTTTCCAGTCCAGTGAAGCAAGAACAGGCATGTAGATTTAATTTAAGATGTTTCTGACTCTCCAGATGGGTTCTTCACTGGCTAAAAGTATTTACCATTGTGTTCCCACCAGGTCTAAGAGGTCTCCGAACAAAAGGCAGCATTCAGCTCCCCAGACGTAAAGGTCACTTATAGATAGATGTTCATTAAGCTCTGTCTAGCTTATAGGCTGGAAACCACAGACGGAGGTTTCCGAAAGAAGTGGGGCAGGTAGCGGCTGTTTGAAGTCTTGCACCTATTTACCTCTAAAAGCACGAGCCTCATGTTACTGTGTGCCGTCATCCGGCGGCTGGCTTGCCTTATTAAATAAGTTATAACACAATACCTCTTTTTTAAAAGGGCCTATAAAACTCGACAGGATGAAAGTAATGACAATCTATATCGATGCCACGCTGTTTTCATATGTGTTTCTTTGAAGGTCTATAAACTTTCAGAGGATTATTGCAGTTCTGTAGATTCATTAAGTTATCTTCCAGATTTCCATAGCAGAAATCTAAATTTCTATGGGGTGTTTCGAACCATCTATACAAAAGATAAATGTTTTAATATTACAAGATTGCTTATAAGGGATGAGAAATTTCAGAGGGTCTGAGTTTCCCATTTTTGCCTCAGCACATTGCAGAAGAGCTTGAGGACTTTACATTTCAAATTAATACTAATAATAAATAATGTTACAGTTGGTCTCATCTTTTCCTGGCATGGCATTTTTTTCATCATACTTAAAATGTGAGATTTAAACGTATGAGACAACATTCAGTTTTGAGCCCTGGGTAGTAAATTCTGTTTATGAAGCAAAAAGAAAACACTTGGAAGTCAGCAGCATATGGCCAAATTTTATTCTCATTGTCATTGCCATTTATCCACAGTATATGGCACTAAAATAATCAGGTTTACACTGATGTGCAAATAGCAGCAAATGGAATAGCTTTGCTGAAGTTCTGGAAACTTTTAATCTATTTTGTTATTAAGATTTTTAAACGTTGTTGGTAACTAAGAGGAACTTCTACGTTTCACTAGACTTTTGCCTCTTCTGGTCTCCACTGCAGTGGCTTACTGCTAAGAGATCTTTCAAATGGCTCCAGGTTTTATAGATGTATTCATGCTACTAGCTTATTTTAATTTATTCTGCCACATTTGTTTAAAAAATTGCAAATGCTTTGAGAAAAACAGAATAGAAAATTGGACTAATCTGTATAGATTAAAAGTATTGCTACACAAACTGGAAAACTCCCCTATGCAAGTGTTTTGCGGGAACAAAGCTACAATATTGAGGAGATATTTATCTTTTTGGAAATTTGAGCCTGCCTACAATCTTAAAAGTTGCACTGGATTAATTAAGTTGCTTTAAAATCAAGTATAAACTTGTGTAAGCATGTAATACAGCTCATCCAGAAAAGTGTAAACCTTATTTGAATTTATTTAATTCCTGTCTGGTTTTCTGTGGTTGCATTGTCACATATAAGTAGGCAAGCTACATTTAAAGTAATCAACAGGTACAGGAAGAGTCAATGTGCAGTGACACACAGTTTGGTGCGGGATAAATTGCCTTTGCCTTGACTAGTAGATGTCCGGTTTATAGGTTCTACATTTCTTCCACTTGGGTATCTAAACTTGGGCTGTGACATTCACTCCCAGAGTCAAATGCTCCAGGCACTGAAACACTCCTCTTTGTAAAATTTCAGTGTGGTTTTGGTCTTACTGTAAGTTATTAGGCTGTATCAGTATGCCCCAACACTGTGGAAAAGGGCAATTATATTCATCCGTAAACCTTTTTAAAGGAATTGCTTCTTGTCTGGACAATATAGGCTTTCCTTGTTGTACTAAAACATATCTTTGTGAAAAGCCTGAAGTAATTTCTTACAGCAAGAGAAAGTATATTTGAACAACTGGCAGAAAGAAGTATGTCCATGGGTTATGACCACCACCAGCAAAGCCGAAATCAAAGGGTGACACGGTGTCTTTTTAGAGTGCTTATGCATTTAACTGATAGCATTTCGCTGCATAATAACCCATGAAGACACGGCCGAGGGAAGGGGAAAGTCGTATAGATAATGTCCTTTTCATAAGCTCCAACCAAAATAAGAGATGCATCTTTGAGTAAAGCTGCTATTTTCTTGGATCTGTCACTCAACAGATTATTCAAATCTGTAGTTTGTCAGGATTAGCATACCCTTTCTCATTCTCTTTCCCATCAGAAATGATAATTGACAACTTTTAGCAAGGAACAGTGTATTAATCGGTAGTCAGATAAGTCCCGTTTACAATTACTTACTTTGCTTATCCCATGTAGGGGAAGATTAGCTGATGCCTTGTTTTCTCAGATCTCATTTTTACAGAAGTGCAGCCAACATAATCTATTTTAGAACTGGCTCAGGAAAAAGTAATTTCTCATCTGAGCTGTACTCCCCCAAGTGATAGATTTGGGATTTCAAGACCAGTACTATTACCAGTCATTTCTTCAAGTGTTTGGAGAACCTCACATCAACAGAGGTAAACAGGTCACAAATCTACCATATGAACTCTAAATGACCACAAAGTGATTTACAGTTCTGGCATTGAGTGCTTCACCAAACAGTTGTGCTAAATGTAGTTATTTGGACAACACATTATTCTGGGATTTGACAAAACAGTTTGTATAAAATAAAGACTGTCCTAGGCTTGGGCACAAAACTTGGCCCGAAGCAAACATTTCTGAAGGTCAGAAAACTTTGAATAACTTTTATTCATATCTGTTATATTCAGATATGCCTTTGGATTTCTAGTAGAAGGCAGGAAAATCAACGTCATGAGAAAAGCCTGTTATTTCAAAAGAACTGACCAGAAACTCCAGATAACTGGAACGCTTCCAGGACAAAATAATCCATCTTCTCCCTTCTTTGTGCTTTTCTTCCCCTTCTTTTTTATGGCCACCCAAAAATACACAGCTGCCTCTCCGCTTCCTTGAAAGCACGAATGAACTTCCCCTTCGTAGTGAACTGCTCCCTCCTTCCCGCTGGTGTAGGAGGCACTCGCTGCTCATCTTCCTCTCTGCAGATGTGAACTGCAGTGACGGTCACCTCTTGTACGTGCTTTGTCACGTGGCAAAGCACTTTAAAAATACTAAAAGGTGGAATAAAATCTCATCTATCCACTCTTTAGTGTCAGAAGCAGGCAAATGCAGAAAAATGATGCTCTATATGTTCATTTGCTGACACTTGGATTTAATTTGGATTAGAATTTATTACTTTTAACTATATAGTCAGAATCTGCAGGTAAGTGGTTAGTTGTCCAAAACTTTCTATGACTGTAATTATGAATTAGAAAGTCCAAAAATATTTTGAGACTGTATTACTGACTGCAAAATATTTATCTGGTGTGATTTGTACTCCAAGGATAATCTCATTTTTAACACATCTTTATACATTTCTGTTTAAAAATCCTCAATAAAAGATTCCTATCTTCTTAAATCTCACCTCCTCTGCATACGTTTTACTCCCACTCATTTCTTCAGGTCCCGGCTGCTGGATGCAGTCCTGCAGATGAAAGCCAATGGATGGCAGTAGGGGAAAGCTCACTGCAGCCGTGACTACGGGGCAGTAGGTTTTTAAGGCGCTCGCTGCTGGGCGAAGGACCTGTTCTCATCGCGTCCTCAGTTACGCATTCCATGTTGCAGTTTTGTGAGCTGTGCTCCTAAAACTGAACTTCCGCCGAGCATTTAGAGCAGGCAGAAGCAGTATTTCTGCAGGTTTTCCAACACCCTTCATTTTTCCCAAAATGCATCAGGCTGCTTCTAAATATCAGCTTAATGATCTAATCTGGCAGAACTGCTAATGAATGAGAGCATACCAGGTGCTCCCGAGGACGTTAGTAAGATGTGCTTAAATGCCTTCTCTAGGTGGGTAGCTGATGTTCTTGCAGTGCATAAATTAATTCACATTAATTTTTGAGTGAAGAAGGCACTTTTCAAGTCTGGCTTTTCTCTTTATGGAGCAATGCCTGAAGACGGAGATTTTGGTTCATTTTGAATCTTTTATTTTTTCAATCTAGGCATAACAAACGAATGACTAGCTAAGAGAGAGTTTGCCTGAAGTGACTCAATCTTTCATAATATCCATCAATCGCCACGTATAGTACATGTTTTCAGCTTAGGCAGCGAAGAGGCAGGCACCTCAGAACAAGTTCCTTCTGCTGCCGTCTCCGTAGGCAGGCTTCGGGAGATGCTGTCAAGGTAATTTCCCTGCCTCGCCGAGCAAACAACTGAGTTGTAATGTGACGTGAAAAAGGAGATGCCATTTCAGAATGGGTAGAGTTACAAAGAAGTAAATACATTTTATTTCTCCCTGCCTATTTTGAAGCCAACAGGTATAGTAGGAATGATATTTAAGTATAACTAAACTACCACCGTGTGAAAGGGGCGGGGGGAACGCCGTTGCTGGCGTATGGTAAAAGTGCAACTGAGCCTGTAACGACGAGCGAAGCAGAGCCATCCTCAGAGACCTCACAGAAGCGTTTCCTGGCAGTAGGTACCATTATTTGTCAATGCTTTCAGTTGTCACTGGCGCGTCGGCTCGCCGGCTCGTGGGTGCCATCCTAAGGAGCGTTTCTGCTACTGGTGCGTATTCGTTACATGAGGTGCTTTAAACTAAGAGGATGTGGGTGTTGTCAAAGCTGGAGAGGTCAGGCTCAAATGAATAAAACTAAAATCAGATCACAGCTTTTAAAGGCAAGTTCATTTTTTTTCTTTTTTTTTGGTGGTGCGTATTCATGCCCTGGTTTGGAAGTGGTTACCTGATCAGTTCCTTTGCAGGTGTCAGATATACAACAAACTTCCAAGAAAGAGGTCTGTGGTTATTTCCAGCACCACTGTATCTGGAAACCGCCGTTAGCGGCGAGGAACTGAAAGATCTGCTCTTCAATTTTTGCCTTTATGTCCGTCAAACACTCTGCTCCAGTACATCTATGCGCAGTGGCCAAACTGGCAATATGCCATAATGCTTTGTTTAAGAAGATGCATATTAACCTTAACTTAAACATAGTCTCTTGAATTTGTTACACCGTGTCACCCATTCTCTTGAACAGCAGTGTCCATTTGACCTGCCTCTAGATTTTCAGGAAAGAAACTATAGGCTGTGGGAGTGTGAGACATCCCTCTGAAATAAGTAGTTGGAGTTGTAATCATTTGAGCTTTCCCGGACAAAGTGAGAAACCCACATGTTTAAGGAGGTGGGAAAACATGGTTGCCTCTTATTTTTAGACTCCTACATAAATAAAAAGTTCTGAAGTGAAAGATTATGCTTTTTCAGTGCAACTGTCACAGAAAATGTTGTTGTTGAAGGTATAATAAGCTGTTCCTACTATGCGGCTCATAATCTTCATACATACCTGTGATTAAGCAGCTGTCCAAAGATGAAGTCGTCTAATGGTCTATGAAATGCTCTGGAAAAATCATGTTATCGAGATAAAAAATGAGGCAAAAAATGTGAGGCAACTAGATTTCTATTCTAATGTGTCTTGTATTTGTGGTCTTTTTTTTTTTATTAGAAGACAACAATGGATGGTCTCTGCAATTTGATAAACATTATGCAAAGGACAAATACAATAAACTGAAATCTCTGTATGCATTTCAGACAAAGCCACCTGAGTGCTGTAAGTAATTACAGATATTCTTTGTGTGATTATTACTGATGATTCCTAGAAAGAAATACCTAGCAAATATGCTCATCAGAAAGAGAAATATAGTGCAGTTTCATTTATAGTAAAACAGCATTAATGTCTCAGATGAACAAATGCACTGAAGCTGAGTTCAGTTCCATAGAGAGTGATTCATTTTCTGTAAGTGTCAAACATATGCTAATTAGGAGGGTAATATAAATGTACATCTGACTATATTAATACAGCTGGGAAGACCATGAAACACACATCTTTTGGAGTGAAATGAACACAGCATTCCTCCAAATTCGCTTCTTTGTACATCAAATGATTCCTGCCAACGCCCTTCACTTCTGCAGGCACTCGGCCCTTCATACAGATTTTCTGACTCTGCTGTCTACTATGAGCACTAACTTAAGGCACGGAGATGGGGGGAAAGGGAGTAAAGACGCCCTGACCCATTTTCACCCATTTTCACCTGGACAGAGTTGTGCTCATTCTAGTAAATATGAGAGGACTGAATAATCTAAAAAAGAGCCACAAAAAATCTGAAAAACGGCTACCATGCCAGGTTCCTGCATATCAAGCCTAAAGCTCAAGAACTTTTTCAAGCTCTTTCACAGAGCTCAGGAGGTAACATAATTTTTTGTGTCCCTTTATCATTATCGGTAGGGCCTTCCCCGGTCTAAATCAATTATGTAAAACCATGTGCCTTAATTTCTGTTTAACACAGCCTGGAACGTCTGCCTTTGTGCTCACTGTTCTTTTACACCACATTTCTGTTCTCCCCGTCCCATCACACCACCCATCCCACCTTTTGCCACAACCACGTTCTTGTTTCCACGCAGCGGCTGGCGCTGTGCCAGCAAAGTGTACCTGCCAAGGGCTGGAGATCTTCTGCGACGCTGCCAAATTGCGTGCTGTCCCGTCAGTCTCGTCAAACATCACCATGATGTAAGTAGAGCAGAAACGTGGTCTCTTGCCCTGTTCAGGCTTGACTATCAGTCCTACAGCCTTTTCACAGCTACAGCCTTATGGTTATGATCGGTTGGCTCAGCTGGTGCGTGTGGAAGCACAGTGTCTCTCTCTTGACAAGTTCTTTGATGTTTTAAGTACAGTTTTTCCCTGCATAAAAGGAGAGAAAAGGAACTGAAAAAACTCTGTGTGATCATTTCGTGTTTGTAACAGTGACTTGAGCTAGCAACAGTTTCGGGAAATCTAAAGAAATCTTCAAAAGAAATGTTTCCTTTTAAGACACAATGCTTAGGACCTTTTTATTATTCCACGATCCTGCCGATGTTCCTAGTCTCTATTCCTGCCGAGGAAGTCGATAACCTTCAACTCAGTGGAACCACCTGCTTGAGCAAATCTTTTTAGTTCTCATTTCCTGTCTCTGCATACGCCGATATTTAAAAGAATTTAATCTGGGATGTGTCATCATACAGATACGTACGTGTAAGCCAAACTTTTTGAAGAGATCAGGGAATGGTTGGTACGGCTCTTGGTTTGCACACTGCTGTTAGAGAGGGCAGCATCATGTGCCCTTACCTGAGCATCTTCCCCGCAGAGCAGGGGTACAGACCTTTCTGTTCGGTACCAGTTTGTGCTCAGGGGTGGCTGAGGTTCTCCTTGTTGGGTCCGTGTTTGAATACGGCAGAACTTCATAACGAAGGCTGATGTGGAATGTCAAATAGGTATTTAAACTGGCTGTTGGCTCCACGTCAACAAATACTTCAAAAATAATGCTTCAGTACTAGCTTTAGAAAAAGCAGTGAGTCGGTTCAGCTGGCTTTTGGGATGGACTCTCTTCTAATCCAACCATGCCCTGAATAATTTTTGTTCTTGACAGGACACTCCAGTCAGTGCCCAGTGGAGATGTGGGCGTAGGGACGCATGCACTGGGAAATAAGCTTTATATGCATTTGAGGTTTGAAACAAATCTGTGGTTTAGTTTACACTCAAATTTTTTTAACTCTTAGGTTTAACTATTATTTTGTCAGTTGCTCTGGGGACATGGAAGAATATTTTTTGATGATAAAGCTGGCTCACTGCTTAAACGGATACAAATATTCAGACAAACAGAGGTAGCATATTCGGATGGTTTCATGTTGCTTTTTCTACTTAGCAGTGTGAAAGCCGCCCTTCCCGAGTAACAGGAGGGGCAACGCTGCAGGAAGCTGGGAGAGTAGTTTTACGGTGTGCGTTCATTCCTACAGGTCTCTTCAGAGGAATCTGCTACGGAAACTTTCTGCTGACGTTTTCCAGAAATACCAAGACCTTAGAAATCTGTAAGGGAGTATTTTCAACTTAAAATATATATTTAGTGCCTGAAATATTCATCCTCTCACTCTCACATACACATACAGATCTTCTAAGTGACAACCCTCAGTTTATGCTCAAAACCCTGTTTTGCCTTACCCTTCAGTACATCATCTAATTGCATAAACTGTTTGGCTCAAATAGCTTGCTTTGGCATCTCTCTTTTTACAAAACCATAATTTCTGCATATTTCATTTTTATTGACTATTTTATACCAGAAAAATGCTAAACTTTCATCATGTCTGAAGGAAGTTACATTTATAATGAACAGTAAT
Organism: Phaethon lepturus; assembly: GCF_000687285.1. Lineage (NCBI taxonomy): Eukaryota > Metazoa > Chordata > Aves > Phaethontiformes > Phaethontidae > Phaethon > Phaethon lepturus. The sequence continues at coordinate 18,041 of NW_010512474.1, read as the reverse complement.
ATGCCAGAAGAAATTAAAGTAACTTAATCCATTTACTCCACAAAATGAAAGTTTGAAAAATTAAACTTCCTATTGTCATGGAGAGCTTACATGGCACTTGGTTTTACCCCTAATTATGTCTGGTACCAGTATAACAACGCCCCAACTAGTCAAATTGTTACGGCAACGTGGTACTGCGCTGTGTTTTATGACATCTAACGTATATGTTGTTCAAAAATCATAGCCTTTAACAAATTTGCTTTATACAGAACTAGAGAAATTAAGAATTAAATGCAAAAGTCTAGAGCAGCACCAATTTAAGGCCCGTATGTTCCTAGAAAACTTATTGGACTGTCACTGTCACAGAAGCTGTGCTGTACGGCAGCACCATCTTCTGTTCACCAGGTGCCATGATTAACGTGTTGAAAGCTTCGTTTTCGTTAAAAGAAATAATCGTTAATATATTCATATTCATTAGTGTTAGTTATGACTACTTAATATTAATTTCACACATTTCTGATTGATAAATGTACGTCTTCAGAAAGTTTTTGAGCAGTGTTTGACAAACCGATTTTGTAAAAGCCCAGGTTGGATTTCTTAGTGATTTTTTAACAGAAACGCATCTGGACAATGTGTTGACTGTACTTTAATTTAAACGATTCGTATTTAAATATTTCTCAGAGAATAGCACTATAATGCTTTAAAATCATTTTAGAAGGATTTAACATTTGCAATGGATAGTATTTTTTAACTTATTTAATCAAAGTAGATAAAGAAACACAGAAAAAATAGTATTCTTTACAGAAATTTAGCAACATTAGTTTTATATTTTTCCTATACCATCTTAAAAATCCACAATTTGAAAATTCTCTGATACCACAAAAATAAAATTCAAAAATACACGTTAATTTGACATTTGCCATGCAAAATTTTGCTGGTAGCAGGGTTCTGGCTAAACACAAAGATCGGGTCACACAGGTGAGAACTGCAAGGTTAGGACCTAAAACAGGAGGTCGCAAACAACCACATCGTTGCTCCCCTCAGGCAAAGCAAGTGTCTCTTTGAATTAATTTTGTAATGCTGTTGCGGGGGGATATTTCTTTTAAAACTTCTTTGCAGTCTTTGCAACTATAGCTGTGAAATGGGTGTTGTCAAATTTAAAAGGTAACGACTTTGACAGCTTCTTTTCAAGCATCACACATACATTCAGTTTAATTGGTAGATTTTAATTGGTTATTTACGCTAGCTTTGATTTTGCCTGCTTAGAGAATTAATTGTTGTATCTTCTTAGGTATCTTCAGAATAATAAAATTAGAGCTGTATCTGAACGGGCTTTCAAAGGTTTATACAACTTGACAAAACTGTAAGTATTGCTTTTTGAATACGGAAGTAAAGAGCAACGGGAAGAGCTCTGAGAGTCGCTATGGACCTCTTGCTCTTATTTGATTCAGTATTAGGAACTTGCAAAATGGTCCAAATCTTTAACTCAACGATTGGATTGAGAAAGCAAAGATAGATTAAGAGCTATGTGTGCAAGTTTATCTGACAGGACAAGACTTTGAAAACACCAGTGGGCTCCATACTTCACTCCTGTTGCCCAAATCTGCAGAACGGGAGGAGACAGTATGGTAGTTACCTGCATAAAGTCAGAAAGAATGACAAAGGAATAAAACAAAAGCAAGACCTTGTAATGGATCAAAAGTCTTCAATGTTGTATTTTGGTTTACAGAAGCAAACCAAAGTGAACCAAACACTCTTTTTCTTTTGTAGCAGCTTGTTGAAAGATGCTCCTAACTTTTAAGGAAAATGCACAGTGAGAGAGATGATATATAAATTGTGTTGTTCAGTTCAGCTTTTTGTTTCTGCAGTGTTTTTAAAAGGACAATTTTTCCTGTCCCATGAGTGTGGTTATCTGTTATTATACACCCTGCCGCCTTCACTTCTCCAGCTTTCTATTTCCGTGATTCTGGTATCTGCATTTGACTAACGTAGTTAGCTGAGACTGAATGGGATCCTGGGAACGTTCGTGGAATTAATCACTCCGCAGAAGAAAACTGGCAAGGGCCTAAAACACGACACAGTGAAAATCTTTAGCTTCCTGTATTTTCTTATAGATAAGACCAAATGTTCTACATAATTACTTCTACTTCTACTTCTACTTCTGGAAGTCCTCACTACAGAGAGTCTCACGTTGTTCTCAAAGAAAGACTTGAAAATTACCATAAGCAAGCATGGCAATTATGAAAAAAATTCAGCTGCGTTCTGATAAATTATGAAGAAAAGAATCTTAAAACTCATTTTCAAGCATCTGATGTTAATTAATCATTCCATTTGTTTATCTTTTGTTGGTCTGGTTTCAGATACCTGAGTAACAACAAGATAACCAGTTTGAAGCCTGGTGTCTTTGAAGATCTCCACAAACTTGAATGGCTGTATGTTGTTTTCTTCTTTGTATGTTTAATTTCTCAAGGAATAACTAAGGCAAGAGAAAGAAACATTTGGATAGTTTTCATTTTTGTGCATAGTAGTACTTCATATGAGATAATAATTAAGGAACCCCTATTACACTGTGAGAGGTTAAAATCTAATTGACTTTGAGAGCAGAAATTAGTTCTTGGACCTTAATGGCTCCAATGACTGATGACTTTTACAATACTAAATAATGCTTATTACCAATTGCCTGTTACAAATTAATACATGAAATAACTCAGATACTATTAGACAGTAGAAAGATAATTTTGGGGGCAGGTCTCTCCCTGTAAATAGTGCTTGAAATGTCACAGACAAAATGACTCTCAGAATCTGAAATATTGGTTTATTACTGCTTTTCATAGAATCGTAGAATAGTTTGGGTTGGAAGGGACCTTCAAAGGTCATCTAGCCCAACCCCCTTGCAGTGAGCAGGGACATCTTCAACTAGATCAGGTTGCTCAGAGCCCCGTCCAGCCTGACCTGGAATGTTTCCAGGGATGGGGCATCTACCACCTCTCTGGGCAACCTGTGCCAGTGTTTCACCACCCTCACTGGGAAAAATTTCTTCCTTCGATCTAGTCTATAAATCTGCCCTCCTTTAGCTTAAAACCATTACCCCTTGTCCTGTCACTACAAGCCCTGCTAAAAAGTCTGTCCCCACATTTCTTATAAGTCCCCTCGAAGCACTGGAAGGCTGCAGTAAGGTCTCCACGCAGTCTCCTCTTCTCCAGGCTGAACAACCCCAACGCTCTCAGCCTGTCCTCACAGGAGAGGTGTTCCATCCCTCTGATCGTTTTGGTGGCCTCCTCTGGACCCTCTCCAATAGGTCCATGCCTTTCCTGTGCTGAGGGCTCCACAGCTGGACGCAGGACTCCAGCTGGGGTCTCACCAGAGCGGAGTAGAGGGGCAGAATCACCTCCCTCGACCTGCTGGCCACGCTGCTTTGGATGCAGCCCAGGATACAGTTGGCCTTTTCAGACAGATGAAAATGAAATAGTATTTTGTCTCAGTAAAGTTACTCAAAATAAGCAAATAATAACATTCCCAAATATCTTTCTGTGTGTTTGGAACTGTTGGATTGCCATGGAACACTGTGATGTGGTGCTGCTCTGTTTTCACGAGGAATCCATTCAAAGTGTCTTGATCAAAGAATTTTATGAATTTGCAAGAAAACACTTTTTTCAAGTTGAAAGTAATTACTTTCTCTAAGTTAATGAAATTAATTTGATGGATACCCTGACCTGCTTAAGGAGGAGTATGTTAAGTTTTTAAGTAGTTGGAATGGCCATTTGAAGAAATCCGCTTCAAAGTATATTACTTTTTATCATCTGTTCAATTTAAGATTGCAGAAAATGGCAAAACCGATACGTGTTTTGTTGTAATTTACAGGATAATTGAAAATAATCGGATAAATCGGATCTCTCCATTAACATTTTATGGACTCAAATCACTTATTCTCCTGTAAGTATTGAATAAGAACCAAAAGTGTTATTTAACAGAACAGAAAGGGAAGATATATATAAAAACCTTTTTATAATGACTCTGCTTGCTCACCACGGAGTGCTGGCAGCACACCTGCGCCTTTTTCTTACCCCCCGGCGTGACGTGCTGGGGTAGGAGGATTTTGGCAGCAGCCGACGTGCAGCCTCTGGAAACGTGTAGGGGAATGGGGGGGGGAAACGGGTGGGGAAAATGGTAAAAAGGCCGCGTCGCTGAGCGGGTGCCAGTTGTCCTCCAGAGCCGCGGTGCGGGAGGCTGGGGTCCCCTCAGCCTCCCTCCCCGAGACCCTCTCCGTCTCCTGCCGCTGCCCTCTCCGGACTCAAACACCAGGGAGCCCCTTCCCCGGCAGCCCGGAGGGAAACCTCCCTCCCTCTCCCCCTTCCTCCGCCACTCAGAGAAGTTACATCTTATGACAGAATAGTCAAAATATTCATATTGGCTTGCTGTGTTTTATGTAACAAGCAGTGAAGTGAGCGTCTTTCCTTTGCGTGGTAATTAACAAGTTAAGGATAAAATACTGCTCCACGGAATGCCACAGGGAAAATATGTAGAACTTTAAGAAAATAATACTACCTCCAAGACTGTGAGAAATGCATCAAGCTTTGACTGCCTTTTTTTCAAAATTACAAACATAAGAAATTCTTTTTTTCTATAATGTAATTTTTGGCAAATATAGCCAGCTATAATATTCTTCTTTTTTTCAGAGAGATGATGAATAATTCTCTCGCTCGTTTGCCTGATAAACCTCTGTGCCAATATATGCCAAGACTAAACTGGCTGTAAGTCTACCTTATTTCACTAGAAAAACATTATTTTGTTGTCTTTCTACGGCGCTTCCACGCCACTTTTTCTAACGGGGTGCTGGGTCTTACAGAGTGCCTGCTGGGTCACTGCAGGGTTGATGACCTAAAGTCATTAACTAGGCGTGCAGAACAATTAGATGTCTGGTTCCCCCTCTCTTCTGTGCAGTCGTGAAGTTCTGGTAGTATTTTTCTTTAATCGCCTTGGAATAACTGCCTGAATTTATTTCCAGTGATTGCTGTTTTGTTTTTATATCCCAGAGACCTTGAAGGCAACCATCTCCATCATGTAAGAAATGTCACTTTCATCTCCTGCAACATTCTGACTGTACTGTAAGTAACAGGATGTGCCAGCCAGCCGGAGTGAGATACGCTTGTGCTGAACAGTCCAGTGATTCATTACAGATAATCGAAAAGTTTCCCGAGTATCTTGGTTATTTAGATGGCAAGAAGATTGAATTAAAATGCTTGGCTTTAAATGAGAGCGATACAGAGATACAGCATAACCATTTGCATTTACAGCAAAGTTCAGCATTAATATATGCAACTAAACTTCACTGAAGGGATTTTGACTGATATTAAGATTTGGAAATTGCCATTCAAATTTTTTCCTTGGAAAAAGAGGCAAAAACCTCATAATAAAAAGCAGCAAACATACAAAATACATAGCTTGTTTCTTCATTTTAAAGAGTTTGATTGGCTGGTGGGTTGACTGGCTGATCAATTTTAAAATTTTCCCCCAAGTTTGACTGATTACAGCAATGATGTAACTACCATCAGAAAATCCCTTCAGCTTTTTGTTAGATTAGTAGGCTCCAGTACCCGTCACTTTCCATTTTTAACCTTTTTGCGGTACCCATATTCTCGGCTTTCTCTTTCTTGCTTTTAAAATCCAGGTTCGTTTAAGGAGCAAGCTCAATGGCAAATGAAATTCGGGTAAAGGAAACCGAGATACGATTAGGTCACAAGCCTTCCAGCCTACTTAATCTTCCTCCTGCCCTCAGTCAATTTATACCAGTCTCCTATGGGGGGATATCTACCTATAGATAGATAGGTAGATGGATATATGCACAAATACATGTGTGTATAGGCAACAAAAGTTATTTATCAAATGATAAGTTTCTAGATCCAATTAGCTTGTTAACCAGATCGGGCAAATATTTGAAGATGCAGAGAAGAGAGAATTTTTAAAGTTTATAAAAGGTTTTCTCCAAAACCAAATAGCTGCCAAGAAGCAGCAAGATGTTTGTTTTATTCTTTCAGGGTGATGAGACGAAATAAAATCAGCTTATTACATGAAAACAGCTTTTCTTCTCTCCAGACGTTGGATGAACTGTGAGTTGATTTCTTCTCGTACTTGTAAAAAAAGTCACAAAGTTTTTTAATTTATATTGCAAACATCATTTATCATATATCTCTTTCATATAACACACTCTAGATATAGCACCCACCCTCAGGATTCTTTTTCTCTATATTTAACAGGGAAGAAGTAGTTGATAAAATACATACTCTGTGAGCATCAGTAATATTGGGCGTTTTGCTCACAAGATCATTACGTCCCCTGAATAGAATCATACTAATTAATCTTAGATGACCACAGTGTCTTTTCGACTGGTTTGCCAGTTTCAGTCAGACTGAGACCTTAACTCCTCTGTCCACAGTTATGAAGATGTGTTTAGTGAAAGTAAGCAGGCAG
>NW_010512474.1:7984-11563 GCF_000687285.1 Phaethon lepturus | reverse complement strand
GCTAAGTGAAAGAGGTAGTGCTGGCTAGCCCACGTGAGAAAATTCCCACCATGAAACAATACATTTAATTTATTTCCAAGCTCCTACAACCAAAGTTAAGGGTATTTCGCTTTCTTCTTGATGTAAATACAATACTAATAAATTATGCATCTAATGGCATACCTGAACTAACTAGACAAAGAAATCTGATGGATTTAGCTTCCCACCTTGCTTTAACAGCATTCTTTATAGTCCAGGTTTCTGATAACCTGTATAATAAATAATATTCTATTTGGCAAATAGAATAAAACTGTGTGTCTTGAAATTGCAAAACTGTTCGGTAAAATTACTGAGCCTAGTAAGAACTTACTATATCCTACCTGTGGCTGTTTCTGCAGAGATTTGGCTAGCAACAAGATTGAATCACTTCCTCCATATATATTTAAGGATCTAAAGGAGCTTTCACAACTGTAAGGATTCTTGATTATTATTATGTATAACTGTGTATTACTCATTTGATACGATGTTTACAATCATGAATGCTGGGAAAGAGAAGAGCACCTTTGTGTGTACACGTCATTTCAACTCTGCCTAAAAAGACTTATCCCCAAAGTGATTTTATATAATTATATATATATTATTGTTTTGGCCGAAATAGTTTTGTAAAATATATGTATTTTCATGTCCAAAAAGACAGCAAGTTAAAATCCTACCTTTTCTAGATCTTTTTAGTATATACAAAATGAGCTGCTATGCTAGCTATATCAGGAGAAATTCATAATTTTGGAATTTTTAATGTGATATCAGGATTTGGCTCTAAAAATAGATCTATCATAATCATAAAAGCATCATACAGATGCCTTGTTTACAACTGCTTTTTTCCTGTGAAAGGGAGTTCCAAAACAGGATAAGGTATTATAAAACCTGAAAGACAACTCCCCCCGCACCGCCATGATGCGAATATAAGCAAATTTTCAAAAGCCGCTGCTGGAAAGTCCCAATTATTCTTGTATAATCTGAAAGACACACCAGTCATAAAATCGAAGACCTCTCTGGAGGAGAGAAGGTAGTATGTGGAGTAACTTATTTTTGTGCTTTTCCATCATCTTTGGGATCAGTCCCAATACACTGGGACAAGCAAGTGTGAACAGCTGCATTTATTAAATTTGCACAGTTTGGTTACAATAGCAAAACAAAAACGTAAGGAAAAGTTAAAGAAAGAATAAAAAGGGGATGTGCCTAGAAACACTCTTGCACAGTGGTAATATCTAAGGCTAACGTCTATATTTACATTAGACTGCCTCTGTCTTGAACTCGCGCGGATGATTACAAAAAAAGAGACTTTAGCAACTCTCAAAATAAATTGTAATTTATTTCTAAATGCATGCAGTTCAGCTAAGTCCTTTCATCTGAAGATAAGTCCAGAAAGTTTAATAACTAAGTATTTCTCTAGTTAAAACCTTTAAGCATCAGGTTGGGGGAAGCAACTGCGCGAGTGCGCGTGCGTGGCAATAGCGTGCCTGTGAAGCATCTGACTGCTCTTCTCACTGGTTTAAGCAAGCTGAATAACCCTAAATGAATGTTACCATTTGTAGTTGCAATGCCGATTGTACAAGTCCTTCCTACAGGACCGGAAAAGCAAATGGGTTATGTAGTTTGACTTTATCTTTGGAACAAGCTGTAAGGAAGATGTACAACGTTACTTATGTCTATGTTGCATTTACAGGAACCTTTCTCATAACCCCATCAAGAAAATACAAATAGACCAATTTGATTTTCTAATTAAACTCAAATCCCTGTAAGTATCAGGTTTTTGTGTTTTAGCTGTATTTTCTTTGCAATTATGCACATCTCCTTCAGAAGGACATGATCCAGAATATGTTTGATAAGAAATTGCCTTTGAAATAGTTTATAGTTATGTCAATGTTCCTCAATAATTTGAGCTTGGAAAATAATTACTAGTAATACTCAAATTTCCCTTCCTGAAAGTATCAGTTTAAAAATGGAAATTTTGCCACAAAAAGAGATCATAAATTCAGCTTAGCGAAGGACATTGTCTTTTCTTACAAAAGAAGATCAATGCAACCCTAGTGTGACCTTGCACAATTTGTTCACAGGACTTAAAGGGTCATGCAAGCTTCAGTTGGGGCTATTAACGTCATGGGCAGGTACCTCTAGAATATGTAAAGACAGAAGAAGAATTTGGTATATGTACAAGTTTGGGGACATATTTCTGTTCTTACAGAATCTGCTACTGAGAGCATTAAAAGAACAACATGAACCAAGTATGATTCAGCTGCCACATTTAGAGGGGTTGGGACTTTTACAAATCTTTCTGAAGAGTTTAGGAGGAGGTTTTGGGGGTGCATTAACACAGCAGCTCTAACTTGAATTCTGACAGCAGAGCTCTTCCTAAAATTGTGTGACAGTGCAGTGACAATCTTGCAAAGCTGAAACTATCCTGCAGTAGATTTAAGTACATCTTCGCAGGCCACTGGACATCTGCAGTAACCAACGTGCTAAAGCACAGCATTGGTTCTTGCCCGTCTTCATTTCAAAATGGTTATGGAGATCCAAAAAGAGATGTCTCCTTGGATAAGAGAGTAATAGGAGTTTATGAATTTGACCTCTGAGCTGCAGCCAGCAGTGCAGATGCTTTTGTTGATCAGTCCCGCTTGCTCACCGTGATTCGGAATCCAGTGGCCAAAGTCAGCTAAATTCGGTAAATGGCTAACAACCTGGAGATACTAAATCTGTACAAGTTTCAGGAAAATAAGCAGCTGTGCACAAAAAGGAATAATTAATTACCTCCCTAACAGTCAGGCTACAACATATATTTATCTATTATTTAACACGAAAGATCTCATGCAATTGACTAACCATGACCTTCCATATTTTAAGCTGAGAAAGTTGTTAAATCTTGAGATAGATCTACAGGAAACTGTATGTTTCAGCAGTCAGTTTGTAGACCACTGGTTACCTTTTTCCTAGCTTAAAATGGTAAGAATAGCTGAGGAGAGCACACCCCAGGAGTTGTTGCAGTGCTTAAATTAAACTAAGAAGTTTCCATATTTGGAGTTTTATTCCGGTCTCCTAAAACTGCCCTCACCACTTGCCTAAATGTGCTCAGAACTCATGGGAATACTGTGCTCAAAGCATTGAGCAGAGAATTCAGTAAGGCTCCCCACAAGAAGAACCGAAGACCGGTTATAATTTAGAAGACATGTTGCACATCCAACCAGTGGCTGGGATGGACTAGAAGAATGAAGAAACTGAAGTTCTAAAAGAACAACATACACAGTTACGCTTTACTGATCTAGCACTGCATATATAACTAATTTATTAAATATTTTAATATATTAAAAAAAAAAAAAGAAATCCCATCCACGTGTCACAAGAAAGCCAGCATTTTCCCTTACATGCCACGTTCTGTGTCCCAGCTTCCTGATGCCCTTGACACAAAGACGACTGATTTTCTGCAGTGGTTTGTTTGTCTAGTAAAGCACTCCCTAGGATGAAAAATGGAAGAGATATATAAAATATTACTATTGGAACAAGCTATTATTTTCCCAGAGATGACGAAAGAACATCAGTAGAACC